>NC_136898.1:25518763-25680710 GCF_949152265.1 Phoxinus phoxinus | reverse complement strand
ATAATGCAGTTTATTGGAGAAACGGCCAAATAAGATTCTACTTTTGAACGCAATAATAAGACTTTCACGCACAACTCTGGTGTGTCTTGAGGAGGTTTATGATAATAATAATAATAATAACAGCTGTGGAATAATGAGGCAGATTCTTCCCAACATGCCTTGCTCTAGGCAGTAATTCACAGATCTACTGTGAGAAATCCATCACCTCAGTTTGATTTCGTCTGAATCTATAATTCAAAGCGCATACTAATGCTCTGTGAACACACCATGACTGGCTGAAATAAAAACATTATGAGAAGGCAGGTTTAATCATTTAAGTTTCAGATGTGAAATTGTAATGATAAGTTCTATAGCCGTCTCAAAAAATGGCAAAAGCTCTAATTTGATTGGCCGGCAGTCATGTTTACAAGGTTGCTACAATGGACACTTTGGAGGAATAACTCAATTTGTGTGAAAATCATAAGGATCATAAGATGATGAGATTTAGAGTGCCACCATATCAATTATCCGCTGATATTAGTGATTTTTTAAAGCATTCAAATATTTGATCAGTATCAGCAAGTATTGCACATATATTAGCTGATGTTGGACATTAACTGTGCATGTTCTTATCCACCAATATTTACATTTAGGTAACTTTGCCTTCAGTAAACACTTCAACGTATATTTTTGTAGATCTCAATATTTCAATCTGTCTTTTATTCTGTACATTATAATGTTGTGCTGCCTAAATTCACAGCATGTAGAACTACTGTTTGTCATTTTTGTGAGTTAGTGTGCTGAAATTTTATAGATCTCTAAAATTGGCCATTTTGCATAACGTAATGATTATCAGCCACAATTTTTATATTGTTTGCATTTCTTATTGAGAGATATAAAATTAGTTTTTGCACTGTTCCACTTTCCTCTCAGAGTAATAGCTGTGAAATAATCTATACAGTATCATCTGTGGTTGAAAAAGTGTACAACACATTTTAAATTATACAATCTTTTGGGGACAAAAAATAATTCCTGGGTCATTATCTAAAGTTTTTCATTCTCATCAAGGACCTGATATGATTGTCATGATAAAGATTCAGGTCTCTGCGTTCTGTTCCTGTCCTACTATGGGCAGAATAAGCTACAATGTGAACCAGACTCAATGCCAACAACCAGAAGTCTCCGCGAGACGATTTTATATTTGACTTTTAAGATTTAAGCTTCACATGTAGGATGCAGGAATATCTCATGCATTTTCCTCCTCTCTCTCTGAATGTCTGTTTGAACTCCAGAAGGAGCATCAGATCTGCATACAGTTTAATTACAGACACAAAACATCCCACGGGGAATGAAGCAGAAAGAGTAACTAGTCTATGATATCCACACATGCTTTCTAGGAAAGCAAGGCAACTAGGATGTGGAGTGCAAATACAATCAAAATGACCTCATCCAGGGATCTTTTACAAATGTGAACATGATGTTAGCATGAAGTGGTTTGAAAGTAGGTCTTCAAAGCTGGCAAAGCTGTGACTGAACACTTTTAGTTCCTACATAGCATTTAATGCACGGAAGGGTGGATGGATGGATGGATGGATGGATGGATGGATGGAAGGGTAGATGGATGGATGGAAGGGTAGATGGATGGGTTTATGGATGGAAGGGGTAGATGGATGGATGGAAGGGTAGATGGATGGATGGAAGGGTAGATGGATGGATGGAAGTGTGGATGGATGGATGGAAGGGTGGATGGATGGATGGAAGGGTAGATGGATGGATGGATGGATTGAAGTGTGGATGGATGGATGGATGGAAGGGTAGATGGATGGATGGAATGGTGGATGGATGGATGGAAGGGTGGAAGGATGGAAATGTGGATGGATGGATGAATAGATGGATGGAAGGGTGGACGGATGTAAATGTGGATGGATGGATGGAAGAGTGGATGGATGGAAGGGTGGATGGATGGAAGGGTAGATGGATGGATGGAAGGGTAGATGGATGGAAGGGTGGATGGATGGATGGAAGGGTGGATGGATGGATGGATGGATGGAAGGGTGGAGGGATGGGTGGAAGGGTGGATGGACTGATGGAAGGGTGGATGGACTGATGGAAGGGTGGATGGACTGATGGAAGGGTGGAAGGATGGATGGATGAATAGATGGATGGAAGGGTGGACAGATGGAAATGTGGATGGATGGATGGATGAATAGATGGATGGAAGGGTAGATGGATGGAAGGGTAGATGGATGGAAGAGTAGATGGATGGATGGAAGACGGATGTATGGAAGGGTAGATGGATGGATGGAAGGCGGATGGATGGAAGGCTAGATGGATGGTGGAAGGCTAGATGGATGGATGGGTGGATTGATGGATAAAAGGGTGGATGGATGGATGGAAGAGTGGGATGGATGGATGGAAGGGGTAGATGGATGGATAGAAGGGTGGATGGATGGGTGGGTGGATGGATGGATGGAAATGTGGATGGATGGGTGGATGGAAGGGTAGATGGATGGATAGAAGGGTGGATGGATGGGTGGATGGAAGAGTAGATGGATGGGTGGAAGGATGGAAATGTGGATGGATGGATGAATAGATGGATGGAAGGGTGGACGGATGTAAATGTGGATGGAGGATGGATGGAAGGGTAGATGGATGGAAGAGTGGATGGACGGAAGGTGGATGGATGGAAGTGTGGATGGATGGATGGAAGGGTAGATGGATGGATGGATGGAAGGGTGGATGGATGGATGGAAGGGTAGATGGAAGGGTGGACAGATGGAAATGTGGATGGATGGATGGATGAATAGATGGATGGAAGGGTAGATGGATGGAAGGGTAGATGGATGGAAGAGTAGATGGATGGATGGAAGACGGATGTATGGAAGGGTAGATGGATGGATGGAAGGCGGATGGATGGAAGGCTAGATGGATGGTGGAAGGGCTAGATGGATGGATGGGTGGATTGATGGATAAAAGGGTGGATGGATGGATGGAAGAGTGGATGGATGGATGGAAGGGTAGATGGATGGGATAGAAGGGTGGATGGATGGGTGGGTGGATGGATGGATGGAAATGTGGATGGATGGGTGGATGGAAGGGTAGATGGATGGATAGAAGGGTGGATGGATGGGTGGATGGAAGAGTAGATGGATGGGTGGGAAGGATGGAAATGTGGATGGATGGATGAATAGATGGATGGAAGGGTGGACGGATGTAAATGTGGATGGATGGATGGATGGAAGGGTAGATGGATGGAAGAGTGGATGGACGGAAGGGTGGATGGATGGAAGTGTGGATGGATGGATGGAAGGGTAGATGGATGGATGGATGGAAGGGTGGATGGATGGATGGAAGGGTAGATGGATGGATGGACGGAAGGGTGGATGGATGGAAGGGTAGATGGATGGAAGGTCGGATGGATGGATGGAAGGGTAGATGGATGGAAGGTCGGGATGGATGGATGGAAGGGTAGATGGATGGAAGGGTGGGTGGATGGATGGATGGATGGATGGAAGTGTGGATGGATGGATGGATGGAAGGTGGATGGATGGATGGATGGAAGGGTGGATGGATGGATGGATGGATGGATGGATGGATGGAAGGGTAGATAGATGGATGGATGGATGGAAGGGTAAATTGATGGATGGATGGAAGAGTGGATGGATGGATGGATGGAAGGAAGGGTGGATGGATGGAAGAGTGGATGGATGGATGGGTGGATGGATGGAAGAGTAGATGGATGGGTGGATGGATGGGTGGGTGGATAGATGAATAGATGGATGGATGGTGGATAGGTAGATGGATGGATGGAAGGGTGGATGGATGGATGGATGGATGGATGGATGGAAGGGTGGATGGATGGATGATGGAAGGGTGGATGGATGGATGGAAGGGTAGATGGATGGCTGGAAGGGTGGATGGATGGAAGGAAGGACGGATGGATGGAAGGGTAGATGGATGGATGGATGGGTGGATGGATGAGTGGATGGATAAATAGATGGATGGGTGGATGGAAGGGTAGATGGATGGATGAATAGATGGATGGATGGAAGGGTAGATGGATGGATGAATAGATGGATGGATGGAAGGGAAGATGGATGGTTGGATGGATGAGTGGATGGAAGGGTAGATGGATGGATAAATAGATGGATGGGTAGATGGATGGGTGGATGGAAGGGTAGATGGATGGATGAATAGATGGATGGATGGATGGATGGAAGGGTGGATGGATGGATAAATAGATGGATGGGTTGATGGAAGGGTAGATGGATGGATGAATAGATGGATAAATAGATGGATGGCTAGATGGATGGGTGGATGGAAGGGTAGATGGATGGATAAATAGATGGATGGCTAGATGGATGGGTGGATGGAAGGGTAGATGGATGGATGAATAGATGGATGGATGGTTGGATGGATGGGTACATGGTTGGATGGATGGAAGGGTGGATGGAAGGAAGGGTAGATGGTTGGATGGATGGAAGGATGGATGGAAGGAAGGATGGAGGAACAGATGGATAGATGCTACTTTTATGTCAACCAGTTATCTTCAGATTTTGCTTCGTTAGAAATGCCGGCCGAATAATAATTAATAATAACAAAAAGGAAAATCCAAGTATATTTCTCATGTATGCAATCTGCTCAATCTCTCTCAAGATCTGCATCTGCAGAACCTCCAAACCGGTCCGAGTTGAGTTTGAGTCAGAAGAAGAATTATGACCCAGAGGATTGAAATTTATATCCTACTTTTATTAGTTCATATGGACTATATAGTGCATATATTGCAAAAGACAGAGCACTTTGAAAGGTTTTATTAATTTTATTCTCAGCAGGTTTGTCATCGGGTTGCTTAAGACGTTATGGTCACTTGCCAGACAATATGCCTTAATGTGAGGAGTGAGCCAGCGGGCTGATGCGTCATCATGTCCATCTGTTCCCAGAGCAACACACTCCAGAATCATAACTACAATAATGCTTCACGCCTTGCAGAATCAGATCTAATCGTTACACGGAAATAATCACCATAAAGTAACAAAGTTGGAAAACATGCATGTTGTAGGATTGTGAATAAATTAACTCATTAAACACAGATATCTGTGATAAATCACAATTCTTAATCATAAATATATTGGCAAATCAAAACAATCTTACACTTACACAAACTCGAAAAATTGGAATATGGTGCAAAAGTTCATTTATTTCAGTAATTCAACTTAAAAGGTGAAACTAATATATTATATAGACTCATTACAGGCTTGAGATATTTCAAGCCTTTATTTGTTATAATTTAGATGATTATGGCTTACAGCTTATGAAAACCTTTTCACAATATTCAAATTTTGAATTTGGGGTTTTCATAAGCTGTAAGCCAAAATTATAACAAATAAAGGCTTGAAATATCTCACTTTGCATGTAATGAGTCTATATAATATATTAGTTTCACCTTTTAAGTTGAATTACTGAAATAAATTAACTTTTGCACCATTTATAAAGTTTCACGTGTGTAAATATCAATAACATTTTGATTCTCCATTTCATGATGCCTTTAAAGGAAGTGAACTAATAAACCATGATCTCATTTAAATCCACTTTTACTACCATGGCCGCTCACACTCTCTTAAGAGCTTGAGAACATTGTGTAGTGGAGGTGGGGTTATGCAAATGAACAAATGATTTCAAAACCAATAATTTTGCAGAATTAAAGCAATAAATGTTGATTTGGGAATGAGCAGAGTGAGTTTTTACAGTAGCATGACTTCAGGCTGACAGGTCTACTTTCTCGGACTGATCTGCCGGGATAAATCTTCAGATGAATACCCCCTTTTTTGGAAGGTGATTCAGATATCTTTAAGTAAAAACACAAAAACAAGATTTTGATTAAAGGGATGGTTCAGAGTCATTTCAACCTAGGGTCCTTTGCACCATGACCTCGAGCCAAACACCCCCCAGAAGCTGTTTCCCCTTGCTACTGCTAACCCGGACGTCGAGGTCACTCCCGTGATTTGGGAAAAGCCGTAAAAGTCCTGACAGTTTTTTGATATATCCAAAAAAATGTATTGTAATGTTAGCGTTAGCAAGAGCTATCAGGCAAGTGTTATTTAAATAAACTCCTGATGTACTTACACACTTTCCAATGCCTCGTTTTATGAGTACAGCACCTATTTGCACTACTGTAGAAGTTTGGTGCCATCCCGGGCATTATTAGTGCGGTAATTTACCAGATACAACCTTGGATCCATTAGCGCCGGCACTAAACCATTCGGCTGATATCTTTAAATAAGCTCTAACTTTAATAATGTTCAAGGGGAAAAAGCTTCTGGGGGGTGTTTGGCTCGAGGTCATGGTGCAGAGGACCCTAGGCTGACATTACTCCGAACCATCCCTTTAGTCTCAATAGGGTAATTTGAGTGCCTGACAAGTGTACATGTTAGACTCTGTTGGTACTGACGCCATGTCACGCAACGCATCAGCAGTCATGTGATCTCATTAAAGGCGTTCATACTGATGCTGATCCACAGAGACACCGCCATGGAAGTCTGTGTCCTGAAGTGACATGAGCAACAACGCCCTCTGGCAACGCAACAAAGTTGAGTTATATGAACTTTGTAAATGAGCAGTGATGTGGCGATGACCATCAAGTCATTTCACTCAGTGGCCAGATTCATAACGACCTTGGCCAGCTACTTCCCAAGATAACAGTGCTGTGATATTTTGTGCTCCTTAAAATCTACTAAGTGACTACAGTTCACGAGTGTAACAGCACAGCGCTTCGTCAGGACGTAGGCTCACTATTGGCCGACGCTGGTCATGTGTGTGTGATGCTGGCCAATAGTGACCCTGCGTCCTGACAAAGCGCTGCGCTGTTACACTCGGGAACTCACTCAGAAGAACATCAAGAGTTGGATAAAGTTGTTATTCTTGTCGCTTGATAAACTTAAGGTTGAGCCGCTGTCGTCACTCGGACTATTTTAAACATTGTCGTTACTAACTTTCTTGGCCGGCAAGTTTCAATTACACTAGAAGCCTATGGAGGAGTGAGACAGCGCTCAGATTTAATCACTAATATCTTCATTTGTGTTCTGAAGATGAAGGAGAGTCTGACGGGGAACAACATGAGGGAGAGTCATTACTGACAGAGTTTACATGTTTGGGTGAACTATCCCTGGAACCCCTAAGGCCAGATCAGCTAATGCATATTCTACTTTAAAAAAACAACAACAACTTGACATTTGAATGTAATTTGGGGCTAGAGGCGGGATATAAAGTGTTGATCTATAAATACATGTAGGAGTGTAGCTGTATGCTTATAGAGCATGTGCTATAGAGACACTGCAGATGAATGTCTGAGCACAATGATTTAATTGCTGTCAGTGCGCAGACAAAATTACACTGCGTTCTAAATAGGCACGACCAGCACAACAAGTGATCACTCTCTTGATCCGTCTTTTTATAACCCGCTATGATAATTGATGCACGCAAGTTGGTGGTAGAAAGATATGGATTTTTTGATGGCCGATAGCAAGATTTAAAAGAGCAGGATGGCCGATGCCTGATATAAAGCTGCTTACTACATTTAAAGACCGTAAATAACACATGCTGCTATGGAATTTATATTTCTTTTACATAATACTTACAAAATTAGAAAGTAAAAAACGTATTGTTTGTGTAATCCTTTTATTATGGAAGCAAGTTTCCATATATAATGTAAAAAAAATGCCCTAAATGTCTCAATTACCTTTTAAATTTTTATATGTGGCGGAAACGAGATTCCCTATATTGTGTTATTTTCACAAATAAGGAAAACCAACAGCACCATCATATTTTCTCAGATAAAGACCAGGTAACCCTACTTTTATATACAGTACAAAGTGAATATGACATGACTATGAGAGTGGCAAACTGGATATATTGCAGCATAGTTTGGAACGAAGGATTGAAAGCTTGTGCGTGTGTATTTAGGTGTTTAGTGGGCCTGATGGCAGATCTGCAGGAGCAATGGAAGCCATGGAATAAAAGAGTAAAAAAGGTCATTTCGAGGTTTATACCTCACAATTATGACTTTTTCCTTGCAATTCTTAATTTAAATCTCAATTAAGAGAAGAAAAATCAGAATTGCGAGATCTAAAGTCGTTATTCTGTCTTTTTTCCTCCGATTTATTAAGTTTATATCCTGCAATTCAGAATTTTTTCTTTCTAATTGTGATATAAACAATCAGTTACGAGTTATAAAGTCAGAATGGAGAAATTAAAATGCTACAGGTTTAAATATTTTCTAAGTAAAATGTTATGTTTAAATATAATTTAATGCAGTAACTGTAGGGCTTATACATAATGTCCCTGAACTGCATTTGTTATTATTATGTAGATCTATGGTTTACATAAAATTCATGATTTAGTAGTAGACTTTTCATCACAGGTTTCATCAGTCCAGGCTTGCCACCATAAACGTCTGTGTCGTTACCATCTTTATAAGGCGTCTTTGACGACGGCATTCTGTAAAAATGAAGAACATCTCGTTTTTTTGCTTTCCAACAAGACATTTTTTCTCTTATTCCATTGTTCTTACCCATATTACTCCATGACAATGCGTGCGCAACTGCAGTGACCAAATGATGCTCCCAAATGGTCTATTAAACAATAAAAAAAGTCTTTAAATGCAATTTGCTGAAAGCCAACAATATATAAGAAGGTATTATAGCATTTGCATTTCTATTACTTTTTTTAAATATACCGTTTACTTCCTTTGTTTAACAATTCCAATACTTTATTAGACATACTGCTATTTGTAGAACTGTCAAAAATAAAAGTCCTGGCACTGTCGAAATAAAGTTCACACACTTATCAGCCAAACAGAAAAAAAGTATTGTGTTGTTAATAAATAAATGCTAAATATCAGTCAATATAACGCCTGTGGCAATATATTGGTCGTCGACCACTGACAAAAATCCATTTTAATAGTATATTTTAATATAGTTGGATAGCTCCGCCCACAGAGAAATCTCACTGGTCTTCCTGTAGCTGCATAACCCTGTGAGTGACTGTGACTGTGAGCATTTGGCATTTAATGAGGACAAAAAAATGACTTGCCGCTGGCCACTCGTCATGTAGCGCCTGGTTACAACATGGAGACCTGTGGACACTTTCCGTCCCGCGGTTAAGAGCGTCTGATATACTGAATAAAGCACTTCACAGCGGATGCACTCTATTGAATGAAATCTTTATAGGGTGTGTTTATTTCCTGCTGACCATTAAACTCACCTTATTTTACACCCTCATTAAAGCGGCACGGCTCCGTGTGACCTACGGGTTAATGGGCAGCGCACATGCAATCCAGATCTTGATCGTTCATGCAGTGAGAGAAAGATTCACTCTAGACAACGGTTTGGCCACTTTCAGAATGACATCAAGTGATAGCATAAATGTATACATGCAGCTCATAGTTGATGAAGACATGCACATGCAAAATACAAAGCTTCTCACAGATATACCGGAGACTGTGTGTTAGTGTCTGTATGATCTACAAAAATAAAACTCTTGAAACGGTGTGGACATGCATGTGTAGGATGAAGCGCAGGCAGCAGTCGAGCCGTCTCAGGACACACACACACACACACACACTGATGCTCAGAATAAACCACCGTTCGCTTCGACCGGTTTATAGCGGGTACATGCCAGAGAGCAGTGAATGATGCAATCTCGCAGCACACACTGACAACACAATAAACCAGAGCAGTTTAGTGAATGTCACAGCTGCTGTCATCTCTCACGAGAAATAGCAGAGAATCAACACACGCCATCGGGTCACAACAGTGGAGCACGGTGCCCACAACGCCAAGGTCAGGGGTCCCAGGGAATGCATTAACTTACGTTTGTTTTTACAGCTTATATATATATATATAACGCAAGACTGCATTATGTGATCAAAAATACAGTAAAAACAGTAAGTAACTGTGAAATATTATTACAATTTTAAATAACTTTTCTATTTTAATATATTTTAAAATGTAATTTATTACTGTGATGGCAAAGCTAAATTTTTCTTATTAATGTCAAGGTTTTTGCTTCTTCATTTATTTTTGTAGAAACCATGATACATTTAATTTTCCAGGATCCTTTGATGAATAGAAAGTTCAAAAGAACCGCAGATTTTTAATTAAAATGTATATATGTGTGTGTGTGTATATATATATATATATATGTGTATGTGTGTGTGTGTGTGTGTGTGTGTGTCTGTGTGTTTCATATATATATGCATATGTCAAATGTTAATGCCAAATGCTGCATCGTCTTAGCCTGGTCCTACCAGACGCTCGTACATTTCGTTTGTACAGAGACTCTGGCCTCTCTCCATTGACTAGCGTTAACTTCCTTGATTAGAGATTAATTAGTTCTTACACAGATTAAGATGTAAGTAATGTGAGCTTGATCAGTGGGCCGATGAATGAGCAGTTTCATCTTTTCGATAAATTTCATCAGTTCATCTCATCAACAAGAATATCAGTATTTCAGAATCGCTGTTCTCTGGAGACGGTCACCGTCCACAACTAGCTGAAGATCACATTTACATTTCTTAGAAACACATTCAGCATATCCGTCCTCCTCGAGAAACCTCCTGAAGACAGTTAGTGTGTTTACATGCAGGCCAGAAAGCCAGATACAGTGAGAAAACTGCTGAAGAATGAAAGGTTTGCATGCGGTGTGCGCTGGCATGAACACATGAACACATTAAGAAACATGAACACGCCAAGCAACTCCCCGGACAGCACCGAGCAGGACACTCAGAAGATGTCCACTTTGAGTACAGGTAAACCAATAATTAAAAAAGGCAGTGCTGCAAATCCCGATGAACGGGCATTAATGAGTCCACATCAACACTGGCGCTTCATGTTACATCAGACTACAGTAAAACACATTCTGGCCAGCTTGCAACTTGTGCAGATTTATTTTAGATACTTTTGTAGAAGTTAGCTTTCACTTTTTCTGCTGATACTGTATATATGAATCCTCTTCAATGGTGTAATACAAAAAAACATGAATACTTTCTAAATGCACGATATCTCTGACCTGCTATCAGCAATAAAAGAAGAAAAGCATCTCAACACTGTTGTGTGATCCTGAAGAACGAGCTCGGAGGACTGCGTGTGCAAAGCAGCCGTTGTCTAAAGATAGTCACTGCGATTTTCCATCTAATATACAGTTATTAATCTTTTGACCTTTGATTTAACGCTTTATTTTCAGACAGATGAGCTGCGCCACATTGCCTGCTTTATAAACCTGATATCAGACAATCTTGCCGTGAAGGCAAACTATTAAATGCCACACTTGAAACACTTTCTGGACCAGCAGGACGACCAGAACCATTCGGATCAGTTATTGATCTCACCAAATCAATGTGTTTATTAAAGCTTCTAAGAGTTTAAACTGTAATGCAATAGAGACGACTAGATAAGGCAGGAAAACACAATGGATGTAGTGTTGAAAAGGTTTGAGTAAAAAGCATTGTGTGTGTCGAGTTCAGCTAAAATAGGTCTGATAAGAATAGAAGCGTCGTACGTGTGTGTTGTAGAAGTGATCGGTGTCTGATTACACAGCTGTCAATCATCTCTCTGATTCAAAGCCAGACTTCAGGCAAATCCAAAGATCCACTCGAACATTCAAACATTACTGCCGTTAATCCCCGTCAAGTGGTCAACGCTATATGTATATGTTCAACAATATGTTCTGTGTGCTGTTGTGCAGCTGAATAACTGTTAATGTGTTACTCTAACACACCGGACACTATTCAGCTGTTGTTCTGTGTGCTGTTGTGCAGCTGAATAATCTTTCCAGATTAACTGTCTGTTCTTGGTCTTGGATTTTGTGAAATAAATTTCTAAATAAATGCGACTTATTGTCCAGTGCGACATATATATTTTTTTCCTCTTCATGACGCATTTTCTGACTGATGCGACTTATACTCCGCAGCAACTTATAGTCCGGAAAATACGGTAATTATTTTTAGCATTGTAATGTGAGGGCACATTGGTATCTCATATTTACCCAAGTCTGAATATTTTTTTCCATTTGCCTTTTTTGACGTTTGGGCGCTCGTGCACGTTTAGTAAGGACGAGACCCCTGATCTGCATCTCTAGACGGGGCTCAGGTCCCTCCTCACATGCCGGGGTATAAAGCGGAGCTCGCATAATACATCCGCTGAAGGATGACAGAGGGATCACATGACCTTTACAGACTCTGACACAGTGCTGTCAGTGTGAATGGATGCGTAATATTTCCAGCTAGGCAACAAACCCCTAAACTTCAGAATGAGCAGCTGTGATAAAGCAGTAATAATCAGCAAACCAGGCTCAGCTATGGCTAACTACGGTTAGTGACACATACATGGAAATATTCAGTGATGCTGTCCGTCTCATGAACACACAGTCATTAATCAGCAACATGAAACTTTAATGTGACTATGAAATATAGAGGCATGAAGTTTCCTCTGGATATCAGTTGTGACGTGCAAGGCTGATCATCGTGACTCCACTATAAACAAGGCTTTAATCACAAACACAGAAACATTAAACTCGTAAATGATACATAGGAGTCCGCCACAAAATGACAGTGTGTAACTAGAGCAGATGAGAAATGAGATATTAGATACATCAAAGCAGACTGCAAGAGATATCTGAGATATGAGAGATATTGCCAATCAACTGGAGACACGAAGTCACACAGTTACAGACCTTCACAGTTACAGACACTGAGGCTTTCAGGCTTTCGGAAAACATGCTCTTAACAAGCCACGATGTTCCTCGGGGGGATAAAACTGCCCTTAAATCACAGTGGAAAACGCCTCGGCACAAGAACTCTTCAAAAGAAAACCTTATTAAATTGTTTGGCATGTTCTTCTAATATTTTAAAGGAAGAAACATTAACAAGACAGGTTACAGTCAATTTATAATAGTGTTAGATAGATGCGGAGTAAAGCCTCCTTAGCTGTTCACTGAGTGTATTGCATTCATAAATCAGTTAATCAATAAAAAGATTAATATGTTTTGCAGTGGCACAGTAATACTGATGTCGTGAGGTCACAGCTGTATGTTTGCACGCGGCTCAGCCAATCAGAATCAGGGAACGGAACTATCCGTTTTATAATAACATTTGAAAACTTGCAAAATGTAATCTGCAATGTAGTGGGATAAACCCAACACAATACATGTAGAGCAAGCAGAGAGGACACGTGCAGGCCTTCGTGACTGTGTGTCCGGGGCAATGCGGCTTCAAATATAAGAGGTCATGTGGTGCGACTCCCTAAACACTAAGGGGTCATGACGTTCCTGTTTTGTAGTATGTTGCTGGATGCTCACATCTAAAGATTTCTGCACAAAATACAGTTTGCAAATGTGCAAAGCATGCTTATTTTCCAGGCTCATCCTGGCGCTCTGTCAGAGACACTATATCTGGTGCTCGACTCGCCAGCAGCAGGACGGGAAGGGCTTGGGTGGAAGCATCTGCCAAATGCATAAATGTAAATGTAATGCTGGACGGGCTTTGGAACTGACAGGCCGTGTGTCTACCAAAGCGTTTTTTCACGCGGCTGGTGTATTTTTCCAATTGTTTTCAATGGGAGCGCCGCGTTTTCAAAACGCCATGAGCGTAACGAGGCGCTGTCGCGATAGTTAATATATCGACTTATCGCACCATATATGGAAATGAGCGACATCATTTTTGGTGCCGCGATATATTGCGACTGATAATTATTTTTCTAATTAAAAATAATGAAAATATAAATTTTTACATAAAAATTAATGTCACAAACATTTTAGTCGATTGCGCTGTCATCTTGTCTGCTCTATGTCGGAGGCGGGGCTCAGGCAGCGTCTCCACACACACACACACACACACACACACACGTGAAGAGAAGGTGTGAACCCACTGTGTTATAAAGTGTTCTGTTTCGTGACATCTACAGCCAGTTAGTAGGAAAAAGTCCAACATGGACTTGGTTTCAAAGCCGCAATCTTCAGCTCCGGTGTGGGGACATTTTGGCTTTGGCCGAATGAGAGAGGAGAGCCAATTAACGAGCCGGTATGTCGACTTTGTTTTTAAAACAGCGGCAACGAAAAGAGGCAACACAACTAACCTAAAATCTCTCCTAAAACATAACATCCCACCACAGCTGGTAACACTGCTACCCAAGAAAGATCCTGCCTTAAGCGCCACAAGGTAAACATGTCGGTGTTCCTCTCGGAATCCGGAAACAATTAAACACCGGATCTGGCGGATCAGAAACGGCCAGTTGATGATCTGTGTGTGTGTGAGACACTTTAAACTGACTTTGTTAAACATGTTACTTTGTTTTAGATAACTTTGTTTAGATCTAGTTCTTGCACTTTTTTGTTAACAAAAGTGTATTTATTATTTATTTGTTTTATTTATTTAGGATATATTTTTCACATTCCGATTCCAATGTCTAAATGTATAAAATAGTGAATAGAATAAGAACAAAACGTTCTTTGTTCTTTGAAAGAGTGTACTTCCATTATTATGCTATTATATTGTCATATTGTCATTAAGTAATCAGTGGCATAAAATGGTCTAAAAATTACAATAATATCGTTTATCGCAATTAATTTTGGTGCAATATATCGCACAACAAAAAGTAGTTATCGTGACAGCCCTAGGCGGGACTAATAGCACACCGACCAACCGGCACATTCTGCTTGCACAACGTCAACAGACGACAACACAACGCATAATAACGGAACAAAATTATTTAATACAAGAGCCAGAGCAAATACTTTATAATCTATCAACATTTTAATATAGAAACAAAACAGAAACAAGCGATCTGTGAAACACTTTCGCGGATATTCCAGATCAAGCGTCTACACTGAAAAAAACGCTGTGCTGCCAAAACTTTCTGCAGAGCGCCTAGCGTTATCAGCTGGCCAAAAACTATTTGGTGAACACGCGGCCATAATGTAAGGTGTGAGTTGACGTGTTGTTGTGGAGGCGGTCAGATGCTAATATCTGCCACAGTGCAGAGGAAGTAGAAAACTAGTGACTTTAGCAGCTTGGACACATGATATTTTTGGGAAACAGAATGACCTCTTATATGTCAAAAGACCACAGAAAATATGATTTACTGATTCACCTTTACTGATGTTTATCAGGCATTTAAAAAAATGTATCTTACCTATATCTTTTAAGATATTTAAAAACTATATTTATGGTGAAGTTGAATACACTCACTTGTATTCAAGGTGTTGAGTCTTACAAAGAGAAGAGTACATTTCTAAGAACACCAAATGCTGTAACTTTACTTTTGTTAAACATCCTGTCTGTTTTTTGTTATAAATAAATAAAAGGCTCTTTGTTAAAAGGCATTGTTTATGTAATTAATCAGTTAAGTTGATAGCCCCAAAATACATGTGTGCATTTTATCAGCACTCTGCCATCAAGATACTGACACATGAAGTAATCAGAAATTAGAAGCATTTTTCCTCCAAATGTATGGCTTAATAAAACAATAGGGCTGTGCAACGATTAATCGCATCCAAAATACAAGTTTGTTTACATAATATATGTGTGTGTATTGTGTATAATTATTATGCATATATAAATACACACAAGTGCATGTATATTTAGGCACATTTTAGAGCGGCCTTTTATTGTGGCCAGCATAAGGCACACCTGTGCAATAATCCTGCTGTGTAATCAGCCTCTTGATATGCACACGTGTGAGGGGGACGGGTTATCTCGAGCTCACTAACACAGATTTGTGGACAACATGTGAGAGAAATAGGCCTTTTGTGTACATAGAAAAAATCTTAGATCTTTGAGTCCAGCTCATGAAAAATGGGGGGAAAAACAAGTGTTGCGTTTATAATTTTGTTCAGTGTATTTAAGAAAAATTTGTTATTTATTTACAACATATATATTTCTATATAATATAAATTATATATAATTATGTATACATGCATGTGTGTGTGTGTGTGTGTGCGTGTGTGTGTGTGTGTGTGTGTGTGTGTGTATTTATACACAGTACACACACACACATTATGTACTTTTATGTTGGATGCGATTAACCGTTGCCCAGTTCTGCTACAAAGCTGGCGCTATGAGACTCAGTCTGCCATTTACCTTCAGATGCCAGCCTAGAAATATGAAAGGACAATATAAGCCATCAATATATTTTGAGTTTTGGCAGGTTGATTTCACTGCAGAAAACAAGACGGTGACTCACACTACAGAAAACGTGACCTTGCACTCGGAGTGTGTCACTGAAACGGCTGAACACAACTTTGAAGGATTCTGACCTTGCACTCTCAGATCTTAATAAACTTGTCTGATTGTTTCGCTAGACGTCAATATGACCGAGGCACGTCTGTCAAAGATGCTTCACTCCACCGCACTGGACTACCTCACCCTAGATCACATCATCTGCGTCCATTACAAGAAGTCTTGACTGACATCAAAAAGACATACACTACCGTTCAAAAGTTTTTGATCGGTAAGATTTTTAAATGTTTTTGAAAGAAGTCTCTTCTTGCTCACCCAGGCTGCATTTATTTGATTAAAAATACAAAATACAGTAATATTGTGAAATATTATTACAATGTAAAATACCCGTTTTCT
This sequence comes from Phoxinus phoxinus, assembly GCF_949152265.1. Classification (NCBI taxonomy): domain Eukaryota; kingdom Metazoa; phylum Chordata; class Actinopteri; order Cypriniformes; family Leuciscidae; genus Phoxinus; species Phoxinus phoxinus. Next base: position 25,664,107 of record NC_136898.1, on the reverse strand, counting down.
ATGTGAATATATAATAAAGTGTAATTTATTTAAAGCTGAATGTTCAGCATCATTACTCCAGTCTTCAGTGTCACATGATCCTTCAGAAATCATTCTGATATGATGAAACATTTCTGATTATTATCAATGTTGAAAATAGTTATTTAAAAAAAAGAAAATCAGGATTATTTGATGAATAGAAAGTTCAAAAGAACAGCATTTATCTGAAATTGAAAGCTTTTGCAACATTATACACTGCCGTTCAAACGTTTGGAGGCAATAATAATGTATTTCATTTTTGGGGGGAAATAAATAAAATAAACCAATACATTAATTAATCAAGGATGAATTCAATTTGTCAAAAGTTACTTTATATTCAAATAAATGCGGTTCTTTTGAACTTTCGATTCAAAGAATCCTGATTTTTTTTTTTTTTTTTTTTACTGTTTTCAACATTGATAATAATAATGAATGTTTTTTGAGCATCAAATCATCATATTAGAATGATTCCTGAAGGATCATGTGACTCTGAAGACGGGAGTAATGATCACAGTAATAAATTACATTTAAAAAATATATTAAAATAAAAAAGTTATTTTAAATTGTAATGATATTTCACAATATTACTGTTTTTTGGTATGTTTATCATATAAATGTAGCCTTGGTGAGAAGAAGAGACTTCTTTAAAATACATAAAAAATCAAACACTTTTGAACGGCAGTGTATTTAATGCCAAAATGAACCTGAGGAACCTAGTACGCAGCACTTCTCTCTGAGATTACTGTATACCTGCGATCCGGCCATCAGAAGCTCGTAAACGCAGCGTCTCGTGGAGTTGGCAGAGGACAGTCACGACAGACGCTCGGCAAGGGCACTCAGTTTTGGTGCAGCTTTACATAACGTCATATAAAGTGCGCACTGAAGTTACTGCCAAGCTATTCACCATGCAATACACATTCTGTTAGTGTGTGAAGTGTCTTCATTTCAATAAAGCGGGACAGAGAGGGGCGGAGGTGCACTCTCCGGAAGAGCTGGTACTCGGGGGGTGTTTAATTATGCATGTCTGATTTTGGCACTCACGCTCACTGGAGCCGGAGTCCGTGCGGGGCAGTTGGGCCTGTTGCTGATCGAGCTGTGCCAGCACCGGACATTGCAGAGGCATCATGGGACACAGATAGTCTAGCAGGAGGGCCACAGATCTGACGGTGGATCAAACCACCTCAGAATAGGGGGAGTGACCCTACAAAGCACAATCAATCAAAGTTTCCGGTAGATAACTGAATAGCCTTCCAATAACTGGGTATTGCATTTACGATTAATCTCTCATCTGAACACTCGTGCTGTTTCATCATGAACTGATATTACCTTAAGTAACACTGCAATTGCTGAGTGGCCCTACAAGGTAAATATGCAGTATTTAAAGGGGCTATATGTAGGACTTTTCATTAATTAATTGCTTTTTTTATTGCCAATTTGAGAAGAACAGTTTGCAATGAAACTTTACTTTATTTATAAAACACTGTACAACTGCAGCTGCAGACCAGAGTGCTGTACAATCAACAGCATAACACACATAAACAACATACAACTTACTATAACACAGATGCTAGCCCAACCTCTCAAAGGCGTAGCAGTAACAAGAAGTCATTTTTAACACGAGCTTTAAAAACATTTAAAGATGTGATCTCTCTAAGTTCAAGAGGCACTATTCCAGCGCCTCGGACCCGCAACAGCAAACGCCTAGCCTTTTAACTCTAAATCAGATCGAGGGACAGAAAGCAATGGTTTATTATTTGATCTTAGAGACCTGGGTGCTTGAGCTATCCAATGCACGCCAGGGAACTACACTAACCTTTTCCACTGGTGGCACTTGCGCTACTAACTCTTTCAGTTACTGGCGCAAAACATGATTTGGTCGCACAAATTAATTATAGTAACCGCTCTGGATAATAATGAACAATAATGAAACTGTATTGCATACAGATGTGCTTTTTATTTTACTTTCCATCTTTTAAACCACATGCCTTCTTGTTTTCTTTAACATTGGTTGGGATAGATTTACTGCAATAGAAAATACAGTACACAATAATGTGCAAAATTAATTTCTTTTGGATTTCAACATGCTATGGTTGGCACAGATGGGCGGACTCCTGAACTCTTAAAATAAAATAAATATAATCCATAAAATAATAATAGATTTTCAGCAGCTATTGACTATTCAGTAGCTATTAAAGATACAAAAAAAAAAACAATGCATATCCACTTCACAATTAAGTGAAATATAATAAGCCACAAATAAGGCTATATTATAAGCTACATTACCCTTAATTATCAATTCAGATTCCTCACTTGCTCGGTTTGCTTGACGCCGAAATGCAGTAGGGAGTGCTGCTGCGTCACGGGATATGTACCCGTCTCTACACTTCGCGTGCTTCATACTGTCATTGTGAAGCTTCAATTTACATGGACACTTATAATCGGATTGACGGCTCAATCGGACTAAAAGAATCTTCATGTAAACACCTTAATCGATCGGATTGAGCTCGATCCGAATGCAATTTCGATCGGATTGAAAGGGTTTGTTTATTAGGGCCCAAGCCTTGAAAAGGCGAAGGCCCTATTGTTTTCCTTCGGATTATTAGGGCCCAAGCCTTGAAAAGGCGAAGGCCCTATTGTTTTCCAAAGGATTATTCTTCTTAACTATTATTATTATTATATTACTACCTTTTGGGCACTTTTGGGGGCCTTAACGTGCTCAAAAACTCTTGAAACTTTGCACAAATGTCAGAACCCGCGGCCATTAGAGCCGGACTGAAGCTGGTACCCGGGCGTGACAGGGGGGCTCGACAGCGCCCCCTGGAACGGGGTCCGAAAACTTGGTCCATAAATCAAACACGCTTGCGTGGAATAATATGAAACTCGGTACACTTATAGATCTCATCGGTTCATATATCCTTCGTGCTCTGACTTTTTACCCCAGCCCAACAGGAAGTCGGCTATTTGGCGTAGTTTAAAAAACACATGCAATGGAATTTAAAATACTCCTCCTAGACGATTCAACCAATCACCACGAAACTCGGTGTGCATGAAGTCAAGACATGGAGGATGAAAAATTGCCAGGGGATTTTTGATATCTCGAACGGTTTGGCCGTGGCGAGGAAACGAATTTATGGCGAATATTGGAAACAGGAAGTGTGTTATAACATCCTCATACATTAATTGATCTTGATGAAACTTCAGCAGTGTGTTCGTTGTAAGAGGCCGATCACATGGATGTGACTATTGTGAGTCAAAGTTATAGCGCCACCAACTGGCAGCAGGAAGTGTGTCACTTTCAAAATGCTTTGAATTCACCCTCTTATTTTTACCCGATTTGCTTCAAACTTTATGTGTATAATGTAAACACACGGCAGATGTAGACATGTGAAAGAATTATTGATATCTTAAATACTGTTGCCATGGCAACGCTTTAAACTTTTATATTCTTTTTGGGTGCATTTGAGGCTCTTAACATGCTTCAAATTGCATGAAACTCAACATGCATATCAGATTTATTAGGTACTAGGCATGTGTGAAGTTTCAGAAACGGGCGCGGTGGAGGGGCTCAGTAGCGCCACCTTTAGTCAAAAATGGGGTATTAGTTTTACCTACAGTAACAAAAATCGGTATTTATATTTATCTCCCCGAGCCGGACAACTTTCTAATTTACAGTCATTAGCTCCGACCAACAGGAAGTCAGATATTTTGGTTTGAATGTGATTTGATGGGAATTTTGCCAGTCTCTCTCAGTGTCTGTGTGTGTGAGAGAGGAGGGGGGCTTTATTTTAACCCTTTCTCTGCTGTGTGGGACTTCTCGGGCACTTTTGGGGCCCTTAACGTGCTCGAAAACTCTTGAAACTTTGCACACAGGTCAGAACCTGCGGCCATCAGGGCTGGGCTGAAGCTGGTACCCGGGCGTGGCAGGGGAGCTCAACAGCGCCCCCTTGAACGTGGTCCGAAAAACTTGGTCCATATATCAAACACGTTTGCATGTAATAATATGAAACTCGGTACACATATAGATTTAATCGGGCCGAACAACTTTCGTGCTCTAAGTTTTACGCCAGTCCAACAGGAAGTCGGCTATTATGGGCTGTATGAAAATGCAAGCCCCTGGAATTTGATATACTCCTCCAAGAAAAATTATCCTATCGCCACCAAACTCGGTCAGCATGAAGTCAAGACATTGAGGACGCTAAATTGCGGACGGATTTTTGATATCTCGAACGGTTTGGCCGTGGCGAGGAAACGAAGTTATGGCGAGAAAAGAAAAACACAATGTGTTATAACGTCTTCATACATTTATTGATCTTGATGAAACTTCAGCAGTGTGTTTGTTGTAAGAGGGCGATCACATGGATGTGACTATTGTGAGTCAAAGTTATAGCGCCACCAACTGGCAGCAGGAAGTGTGTTACTTTCAAGATACTTTTGACTAAAGTGGGTGGGTTATTTTTACCTACAGTCACAAAACTCGGTCTGTATATTGTGCTTATCGATCCGGACAACTTTCTCATTTACAGTCATTAGTTCCGACCAACAGGAAGTCAGATATTTTGGTTTGAATGTGGTTTTGTCTCTCTCTGACAGAGTTCCCCCTGCCATTCTCTGTGTGTGTGTGTGTGTGTGTGTGTGTGTGTGTGTGTGTGTGTGTGTGTGTGTGTGTGTGGGGAGGGAGGGAGGGAGGGAGGGCACACACACAGACAGCCCCCCCCTTTTCTGTGTGTGTTTGGAGGGGAGCAGAAAGACTCACACTAGAGTGCGGATCGGGCCAAATTTTTCAGTCCGAGCCTGGTCCGCGTCCGACAGAGCAGTAACCGAACCTGACCCGAGCCCGACAGGCATAAAGATATTTATGTTCGAGCCCGACCCGAGCCCGACAGTTAAAATCCCATTTTTTTCTCATACTAATGACAATTGTACGTTTTTTTGTGTGGAAAGCCCGCTTTTATTAAGCAACTGTAGGAAGGCAATCGGAAATGTCAACAGGACAAGCGCATCAGCGCGCGGAGCAACAAGCGCTCTTAACACCTGGCGCGCGCACATTATGCACGCGTTTCGTTGTCACGGCTACATAAACAAATGTCCGCACACAGGAAGACGGATGTTATGGTAATATTTTACATGTATTTTAATCACAAAAACGAACGTTTGCATCAAGTGAAAGCATCAGGCACATCGGCTACCTACATAATAAGCTGTTTTAAATTTAAAATGTTCAATGCCTTATCGCGCTGATGTGACCGAGCCCGACCCGAACCCCAACATCATTTCTAAATATCTGTCCGAACCCGGCCCGGCCCGTCGGGTACCGGCGGGTCCCGTCGGGCTCGGGTCGGGTATCCATCCTCTAACTCACACTGATGCAAGCTCTAAAGCAGACTTCTTCTCGACAGTCAAAGCGGGGTTACGTTATTGCCCGTCGTGCACAGGAACCCGAAAGGCAACGGGGGTGGCGGCTTTTTATATATATATATATATATATATATATATATATATATATATATATATATATATATATAAATAAATATAGCTGCAAGCAGCGATGGAGGGCCCAAGCCGGTGGCAGCGCCAGCCCGGTGCCTTTAGTGAAACTAAAGGCACCAGGGTGGCGGTGCCACCGGCTTGGGCCCGTAATCGCTGCTTGCAGCTATATTTATTATATTACTACCTTTTGGGCACTTTTGGGGGCCTTAACGTGCTCAAAAACTCTTGAAACTTTGCACAAATGTCAGAACCCGCGGCCATTAGAGCCGGACTGAAGCTGGGACCCGGGCGTGGCAGGGGGGCTCGACAGCGCCCCCTGGAACGCGGTCCGAAAACTTGGTCCATAAATCAAACACGCTTGCGTGTAATAATATGAAACTCGGTACACTTATAGATCTCATCGGTTCATATATCCTTCGTGCTCTGACTTTTTACCCCAGCCCAACAGGAAGTCGGCTATTTGGCGTAGTTTAAAAAACACATGCAATGGAATTTAAAATACTCCTCCTACAAAATTCAACCAATCACCACGAAACTCGGTGTGCATGAAGTCAAGACATGGAGGATGAAAAATTGCGAGGGGATTTTTGATATCTCGAACGGTTTGGCCGTGGCGAGGAAACGAATTTATGGCGAATATTGGAAACAGGAAGTGTGTTATAACATCCTCATACATTAATTGATCTTGATGAAACTTCAGCAGTGTGTTCGCTGTAAGAGGCCGATCGCATGGATGTGACTATTGTGAGTAAAAGTTATAGCGCCACCAACTGGCAGCAGGAAGTGTGTCACTTTCAAAATGCTTTAAAATCACCCTCTTATTTTTACCCGATTTGCTTCAAACTTCATCTGTATAATGTAAACACACGGCAGATGTAGACCTGTGAAAGGATTATTGATATCTTAAATACTGTTGCCATGGCAACGCATCAAACTTTAATATTCTTTTTTAAAGTTTTTGAGACTCTTAGCATACTTGAAATTGCATGAAACTCGACAGACACTTTACATTTATTGCCTAGTACACTTGTGCACAGTTTCAGAAACGGGCGTGGTAAGGGGCTCAGTAGCGCCACCTTTAGTCAAAAATGGGGTATTAGTTTTACCTACAGTAACAAAAATCGGTATCTATATTTATCTCCACGAGCCGGACAACTTTCTAATTTACAGTCATTAGCTCCGACCAACAGGAAGTCAGATATTTTGGTTTGAATGTGATTTGATGGGAATTTTGCCAGTCTCTCTCAGTGTCTGTGTGTGTGAGAGAGAAGGGGGGCTTTATTTTAACCCTTTCTCTGCTGTGTGGGACTTCTCGGGCACTTTTGGGGCCCTTAACGTGCTCAAAAACTCTTGAAACTTTGCACGAATGTCAGAACCCGCGGCCATCAGGGCCCGACTGAAGCTGGTACCCGGGCGTGGCAGGGGGGCTCGGCAGCGCCCCCTGGAATGGGATTCAAAAACATGTCCATATATCAAACACGCTTGCATGTAATAATATGAAACTCGGTACACATATAGATCTCATCGGGCCGAACAACTTTCGTGCTCTAAGTTTTACGCCAGTCCAACAGGAAGTCGGCTATTATGGGCTGTATGGAAACGCATGTTCTGGCATTTGAAACACTTCTCCCAGAGAATTCATCCGATGACCACGAAACTCGGTGTGCATGAAGTCAAGACATGGAGGATGCTAAATTGCGGACGGATTTTTGATATCTCGAACGGTTTGGCCGTGGCGAGGAAACGAATTTATGATTAAAAAAGGATGCATAAAGTGTGTTATAACTTAGTTATAGTTTTACCTACAGTTACAAAACTCAGCGTGTATATTGATCTTATCAAGCCGAACAACTTTCTAATTTACAGTCATTAGCTCCGACCAACAGAAAGTCAGATATTTTGGTTTGAATGTGATTTTTGATATATTTTAGACTCCGAGTTTTTAGCGGTGGTTGATTTTATTCACACCAAACTTTTCCAACATGATGAAAATACATTAAAGATGCTAAATTATGAACGGATATTAAATATCTCAAATGGTTTTGCTATGGTGAAGGATTAAAGTAATGTCCACAAAGGAAACACTAAAAGCCTCATATCTTCTAAAAATGTAATTATACACCATTTATTTCTATATAAAAGTATACAAATATCAGAACTAAACCCATTTTGTTCTTTTTTTCAATTTAAGAATTATGTATAAGTTAAAAACAGCCAGAATGCGCTATTTAGTAAAAAAATAAGTCATACATAGGGCAATACTGCCCTCTTGTGTTCGAAATCAGGTAGGCCCATTGTATATTGTATTTATATATAAATATATTAGTGACTGTGAGAATATTTTCCTACCGGTTAATCGATGTGTGATTAAAGCGGGGGCTTTTAAATCGCTAACTTAAAAGCCAAAGTAGTACTGGACGTCCAGTAGGAATGAACTAAAACACATTCACTCTGTTCTGCTCGTTCCTCGCCGTGAACGCGTTATTGCCCGTGCATCCGTGAGCATTTAGTTTCATATTAAACATAGCGCCATTTCGGGGATGGGATTGCTTGAATTGCGTGTTCAATTCCGTCATCATCTTTTCAGTCAGCTGTCCACCCATGATTAATGAAATTGGACTCCTTGTGCTGATCTTTGCTGCGACTCTCATTCAGCTCACGATTTATTAAGCGGACACGTTCAGGTTTTAATTGTAGGTTAGTGCCCGTTCTCTAACTGAACTAAATTATTTTAACACGCACACACACACACACACACCAAATCGACGGTGGAGCGCGATGATATATTTAATATATCTGTATATTTGAATTGAATATCTGTATATTTTTCCCACCGGTTAACCAACGTGTGACACCAGCGAGGGCTTTTAAATCGCTAATATAAAAGTGAAAGTAAGTATGATTATGGTGGCGCTCGCAGTGCGCTCGAATGAATTCCTATGAAAGTAGAAATTAACTAAAAAACGTTCGCTCTGTTCTGCTCACTCCTCGCGTTGGACGCGCACGCGCACCGTTATGAATGTCTGTGCAGCCGTGAGCTTTTTTAGTTTAATTTTAAAATTAGCGCCATTTAAGGGGCGGGTAGGCTATAGCTTGAATTTATTTTACAAAAACACGTGCTATATTTCAGATCAATATATTTGTTTTTCAGATGAATATATTTGTTTTCCTTAAAATTATTCTCATCTGAATTACAAATAATTTATTTCTGTATAAAATAATACTATGACTAAAAACGCATTTGATGTTTCTTTTTTAATCAATAACTTAAAAATAAACAGATTAGTGGTCTGTTTGAGGACTAGAAATGAAAACCTTTGCAATATGATGAATGTCCAAAAGATGGCACCGACAGACTGTTTTAAACGAGGTTGGATAAATATTTATTGCTTTTAAACATTGTACGTGTGCGGGTGTGTATGTGTGTGTGTGTGTGTGTGTGCGTGTGCGTGTGCGTGTGCGTGCAATCAGTCCCAGGTAAGAGGCATGAATGATGGGAATTGGACTTCTGGAAGTGAGGTTAATATTCCGGAGACGGTTCCCTCAGGTTGTGAAAAGGAGGCGGCGCGGGAGCCCCAATAGTAACCAACTGCAGAACCCCAGAACCATACGTCGTAGCAGTGTGATCACGACAGCGCCAGCCGTCTGATGCCAGAAGTGGGCGTGGCCAGGCATTGCGCTACTTCTGTGTTTCAAAGTTTAAAACAATGCTGATATAATTTTTTGGGAACGATTTCATTACAAATGTTTATTTAATATATATATATATATAAAATATAATAACTATGTTTTGTCCTATTAACAAATGTTAATAGTTTTTTAAAAGTTAAAATGATACTTTATGCATTTGTTTAGTGTCAAATGATTAACAATATAAATTGAACACAGTTTAAAACAAACAAAATAATAAAACGAAAACAAAGCTTGAACATTTGATTTAATTGAATAGCATTTTTTAAATAAAATGTGTTTTTTTTCCTCTGAAATAGCAAAAGCATCGCACACTAGCTGTACCTGCTCTAAATAAATAATAGTCATTAAATAAAAATACAAAATTGAAATAAATAAATTATATTTTATTGTTATTTTTTAAATTATTGTTCTGTTCTGAATATCAATACATTTAAAGGATTTGTTGTGGAATATTTTGAGTATCATAAAATCAGAACAATTCTCGTTTTAGTGATTATTTAATTTTTTTTCACTGTTCTTCTGGACAGTCAAAGCGGAGTTACGTTATTGCCCGTCGTGCACAGGAACCCTAAAGGCAACGGGGTGGCGTTTTTTATATATATATATATATATATAATATATATAAATAAATATAGCTGCAAGCAGCGATGGAGGGCCCAAGCCGGTGGCACCGCCACCCTGGTGCCTTTAGTGCAACTAAAGGCACCGGGGTGGCGGTGCCACCGGCTTGGGCCCGTAATCGCTGCTTGCAGCTATATTTATTTATATATATTATATATATATATATATATTTCTTCTTTATTATTATTATTTATTATTTATTATTATTATTATATTACTACCTTTTGGGCACTTTTGGGGGCCTTAACGTGCTCAAAAACTCTTGAAACTTTGCACAAATGTCAGAACCCGCGGCCATTAGAGCTGGACTGAAGCTGGTACCCGGGCGTGGCAGGAGGGCTCGACAGCGCCCCCTGGAACGCGGTCCGAAAACTTGGTCCATAAATCAAACACGCTTGCGTGAAATAATATGAAACTCGGTACACTTATAGATCTCATCGGTTCATATATCCTTCGTGCTCTGACTTTTTACCCCAGCCCAACAGGAAGTCGGCTATTTGGCGTAGTTTAAAAAACACATGCAATGGAATTTAAAATACTCCTCCTAGACGATTCAACCAATCACCACGAAACTCGGTGTGCATGAAGTCAAGACATGGAGGATGAAAAATTGCCAGGGGATTTTTGATATCTCGAACGCTTTGGCCGTGGCGAGGAAACAAATTTATGGCGAATATTGGAAACAGGAAGTGTGTTATAACATCCTCATACATTAATTGATCTTGATGAAACTTCAGCAGTGTGTTCGTTGTAAGAGGCCGATCACATGGATGTGACTATTGTGAGTCAAAGTTATAGCGCCACCAACTGGCAGCAGGAAGTGTGTCACTTTCAAAATGCTTTGAATTCACCCTCTTATTTTTACCCGATTTGCTTCAAACTTTATGTGTATAATGTAAACACACGGCAGATGTAGACATGTGAAAGAATTATTGATATCTTAAATACTGTTGCCATGGCAACGCTTTAAACTTTTATATTCTTTTTGGGTGCATTTGAGGCTCTTAACATGCTTCAAATTGCATGAAACTCAACATGCATATCAGATTTATTAGGTACTAGGCATGTGTGAAGTTTCAGAAACGGGCGCGGTGGAGGGGCTCAGTAGCGCCACCTTTAGTCAAAAATGGGGTATTAGTTTTACCTACAGTAACAAAAATCGGTAATTATATTTATCTCCCCGAGCCGGACAACTTTCTAATTTACAGTCATTAGCTCTGACCAACAGGAAGTCAGATATTTTGGTTTGAATGTGATTTGATGGGAATTTTGCCAGTCTCTCTCAGTGTCTGTGTGTGTGAGAGAGGAGGGGGGCTTTATTTTAACCCTTTCTCTGCTGTGTGGGACTTCTCGGGCACTTTTGGGGCCCTTAACGTGCTCGAAAACTCTTGAAACTTTGCACACAGGTCAGAACCTGCGGCCATCAGGGCTGGGCTGAAGCTGGTATCCGGGCGTGGCAGGGGAGCTCAACAGCGCCCCCTTGAACGTGGTCCGAAAAACTTGGTCCATATATCAAACACGTTTGCATGTAATAATATGAAACTCGGTACACATATAGATTTAATCGGGCCGAACAACTTTCGTGCTCTAAGTTTTACGCCAGTCCAACAGGAAGTCGGCTATTATGGGCTGTATGAAAATGCATGCCCCTGGAATTTGATATACTCGTCCAAGAAAAATTATCCTATCGCCACCAAACTCGGTCAGCATGAAGTCAAGACATTGAGGACGCTAAATTGCGGACGGATTTTTGATATCTCGAACGGTTTGGCCGTGGCAAGGAAACGAAGTTATGGCGAGAAAAGAAAAACACAATGTGTTATAACGTCTTCATACATTTATTGATCTTGATGAAACTTCAGCAGTGTGTTTGTTGTAAGAGGGCGATCACATGGATGTGACTATTGTGAGTCAAAGTTATAGCGCCACCAACTGGCAGCAGGAAGTGTGTTACTTTCAAGATACTTTTGACTAAAGTGGGTGGGTTATTTTTACCTACAGTCACAAAACTCGGTCTGTATATTGTGCTTATCGATCCGGACAACTTTCTAATTTACAGTCATTAGCTCCGACCAACAGGAAGTCAGATATTTTGGTTTGAATGTGGTTTTGTCTCTCTCTGACAGAGTTCCCCCTGCCATTCTCTGTGTGTGTGTGTGTGTGTGTGGGTGGGGTGGGGGGGTGGGGGGGTGGGGGGTGGAGGGCACACACACACAGACAGCCCCCCCCTTTTCTGTGTGTGTTTGGAGGGGAGCAGAAAGACTCACACTGATGCAAGCTCTAAAGCAGACTTCTTCTCGACAGTCAAAGTGGGGTTACGTTATTGCCCGTCGTGCACAGGAACCCGAAAGGCAACGGGGTGGCGGCTTTTTATATATATATATATATATATATATATATATATATATATATATATAAATAAATATAGCTGCAAGCAGCGATGGAGGGCCCAAGCCGGTGGCAGCGCCAGCCCGGTGCCTTTAGTGTAACTAAAGGCACCAGGGTGGCGGTGCCACCGGCTTGGGCCCGTAATCGCTGCTTGCAGCTATATTTATTTATATATATATATATATATATATATATATATATATATATATATATATATATATATATATATATATATTTCCTTTTGTAATGCGATCGAGAGAACATGGAAACACTTGATCGGATTGAAAACCGAAACTGAAAGGACTGCGAATGTACAATGACGTATGACGCGCGGAACGAGCTGTTCTTCCTGTTGAATAAAGTGTCATATAAATGAGTGTCCCGTCATTCTAAAATTCTCATTTCACTCAGCGCCTGTGAAGTGAAGCAGGACAACGTCCCACTAATTGTTTTGGATTCTCATCCACAGACGACTGGTTTTGGCTGCGGGGAGGGGCATTTTTACTGCGTGATAAATATAAGCATCACGGCGAAACGGTTCAATGCTCATTGTCTCCAAATCATGACCAGAGACGGATTAATATTACGTCTGCTGTTTAAAACAAATAAAGAACCAATAGAGGAGAATGGTTATGCGCGAACAGCGGGAAACGTGTGACATATAAACGCGCACATCAACCAGATTTCTTTATAAGTCGCGGGGCTGAAGCCAACTTTGTGTTGAATGCTCAGAGCACGTTATAAAACGTATACTTAAAATACACATTTCTGTTTTAATAAATGCTCATAGTAAATCATAGCATATTGCCTAAAACATAAGGTAGGAACAAAAATAATCAGTGATACATTTGCGACCCATTCAAAATTAGGGTCGCAATGGCATTTCAAAAGGTCGCATATGCGACCATTTTGGTCGCAGTGTAGTTCCCTGCACGCAGAGCTTTATATTTTATCCTGAAATCCCTGAGAGAAGCTAAAATAGGAGAATATGACGACTTTTTTTAGCATTCTGCTCTAACTGGCAGCGTGAGATGGTGGTCTGACAGGACCCCACATACAAAACCAGCAATTCGCCTTTGGCTAAGCCACGCCCTAGAATGTAGATTGACCAATCACAGCGCAGCCAAGAACGATCTCCACAGAGGTCCGACACTTTTTCACAGCGCTCCATTGACTTTAACACCTCATATGTTTGGTCTCGGCAGGCTATAACAGTCGTAGTTTTATCAGAAATATGGCTAACCGTTGTGCCTGGGGCGTTTGTAACACAGATACACGTTTCCCAGAGAGGTTGGAGGGGGGTGTCCGTTTTTCCCTTCCCAAAACCGAAGTCAAATCCTGACAAGTGTCGTCTTTGGATTAAACTGTGTGGACGTCCTCAGTCAGCGAAACCCCTCAAGATCAACAACACACTTTTGCTCTAAGATACATTTAGCTTTTAACCTTACTGTGAAGTTACACTAGTTAGACAGTTTTATGCTGGTTTAGGTTATGATTTCGGTTCTCTACCCTAATTGTTGATACGCTAGCACACGCTGCTAATAAATACAGCGTTATACTCGCGTAGTCCGTTTGCTTTGTAATAATGATTATAGAAGTGAATAGAGACCCAGCTTTGCATGAACAGTGTTGCTCCTGATATTGTGAGTCCCAGTCTCCGTCTCCATTAGGATATGCGGTGGGTCATGTTTTGACTGTGACCGTTATGCTTTTGCCTCTATTTGGATGCTTGTTGTTGCTTGCGTTTCTCCGGTATGTCTTGAATAAAGCCTTCGAACGCACACTACAGCTTTTGCCTACTTCTATCGGACACTTTATTTGCTGCTTTGTAAAAGTTTGATAAAAGTTCAGCAGGAAGAGCCGTCACAGCATAAGCCATGTTGATACCAAACCAGAGCCCAGATGAAGTTGACGGACGTAGCAACAGTAACTAAGGGGGGCGGGGCTTAGCCAAAGGTGAATAGACCTAATCTAGAAAAAGCAGCTCCTAACCACAGCATTAATCTGCTGATCAAACTGGGTCAAACACAACACCTACATCTTTTACTTGGTCATGGCAATATTCTGACCATGTGCCGAGATAAGTGGCAATATCTAAGCATCCTCTGGCAACAACAAAAATCGGGACCTTCCCAGAGTTCCTAGTTGTGTATGAAAGCCTGTAGACTGATCTTTATGTGAAGCGCCGGGCCGGGAACATCTAAAGGATGTGATGTTTAAGCTCCTGAGAGCCTCTCTTCTGTTCAGTGACACATGAGCCGAAAGCTGACGTCCAGGATAATGCAGAGAGCCGTTCTGCGGTGTAATGTGTCATGCTAAGAAAAGCTATTAATTCAAGCTATAGTCTCTCTCACATAGCCAGATCTATATAGTCTACAGTCTTAATTATACTTCATAATCAAACTATCATAACAGGGGATTTTAATTACCTCATCTGTCGACATGAGTTTTGTTGTTTATTCTGTTATTGAGGAAAAGCACATATTCACGTTCATCTAAACGTCGCTCTCATCGGGATGTTTGTTAACAGTATATCGCTGTAGAGGTATTTCCAACTTTAACTCTAAACAAAGAAGGAAAAAGAAGTTGGTACTAAGTACATCAGGGTCTTGAATCACGTTCTGTCTCTTGTGCGTTACGTGAGCATGAGCAATAAGCGAATGACTGCAGTTCACTCAGCGGCCACCGGTGTCGCTATTAACAAGAGCTTCTCAATTCTACATGTGTGACAATTGACAATATTTGAAATATTTGAGATCTATACATCACATGAAAGCTGAATAAATAAGCTTTCCATTGATGTGTGGTGTGTTATGATATGACAATATTTGGTCGAGATACAACTATTGTAAATCTGGAATCTGAGGGAGCAAAAAAAAATGAATATTGAGAAAATCTGCTTTAAAGTTGTGCATTTATGTTCACGATTGTGCTGCATTCACTCACAAAAATACATGTTTTATATATTTACGGTAGGAAATTTGCTAAATATCTTCATGGATCATGATCTTAATATCCTCATGATTTTTGGGATAAAAGAAAAATGGATAATTTTGACCCATACAATGTATAGTTGCTATTGCCACAGATATACCCGTGCGGCTCCAGACTGGTGAAGTGATCCAGGGTCACATGACATCTGTTTAAGCCAGCCTGTGTTTAACCCTCCAATGCATTTAATAAATTACAAGCTATATTTGTGGATTATAATTAAATTCAGGTTAATATGGTTTAATAACAGCTTGTATTCATTTTTGTTGATCTACTGCAACTTTTGTTGCTCCTGCAGCTCAAACAACAGCGTAATGTGGAAAGCTTTCGATTAGCACCTGCCAAATGCATACATTTAAATCTGTGTGAGCCTTACAAACAACTCAAGATCTGAACATTTACATAAACTATTAACTCCATATAAAGAGGGAAAAGACTGTGTATATAAATCCTCTCCTGCTCTCTCTATGCTGTTCTGTTACTGTAAACGCAGATGCTTCAGCCACACAAGTTTGATCTCACACATTCAGCATTCCCACAAGATATATTTGTATTTTTACTTTAGTTTTCACTTTTAACCATCGTGCTGCATTAGTTAAAGCCTCCAAACGCCCCTGTGGTCTCCAATGACAGCATCCATTACTAATGAATCCCAGGCAAGAGCGCTTTTGTCCTGGACTTGTATCAGGTGCACAAACATCAGGGTGATGGTGATTGATTAGTAAGGATCAGATGATCTTCTGAAAACGGGAAAGTGTGTGTTATGGAGTATCAGCGGGCTCCGCGGACCCGGAGAAGCTGATTTACATTTTGAGTTTTCCATCGGTTTTCAATGTAATGCACACGTGATCTCACAGAGGAATGCTGGGAGAAGTGTGCGGGTCTTACCTTCAGCAGCTCCCGGGGGAAATCTTGCCCTCCGTCGAGTCCTTCCAGGTTATTGATGAACTCCTGGCATGTCATCTTCTTCCCAATATTCTGTGGGGCATGAGGAACAGTTATTGGGCTGTTAATGGGACAGGATGGCACAGATGTGAGCCTGACGCGATCTCTAATGCGGACATGAATCAGCCGGTCCTGCTTTCTCATCACATTTACACACTGAATATGTAAAGTAAGGAGGCATATTCACTGCTGGGCTGAGACCTTATATCACAGTGTTTATCACTATGCAGTTGTCTTCGCTGGAAGCTCAATCGGAAACAGTTTATATATTAAACACACTAGCGTAGGATTTAAAAAAGAAAGAAAGAAAATAATACTTTTATTCAGTAAGGATCTCTTAAACTGATCAAAGTGACAATAAAAATAACATATAAGTATAAAATAACATTTCTATTTCAAATTGTATTCTTTTGAACTTTATATTCATCAATGAATTCTGAACAAAGTATCACAGTTTCCATAAAAATATGAAGCACTGATAATAATCAGAAATATTTCTTGAGCATCAAATCCTCATATTTTACTGATTTCTGAAGGATCATGTGACTCTGAAGACTGGAGTAATGATGCTGAAAATTCAGCTTTGATCACCGGAATAAATTACACTTTCCTATATATATATATATATATATATTCACATAGAAAACAGATACTTTGAATAAAATAATTTATCATATTTGATCAAATAAACCCAACCTTAGTGAGCAGTAGAGACTTCTTTCAAAAACATTAAGAGAAAAATATAGAACCCAAACTTTTGAACGGTAGTGTGTATGTTTATGTATTAATTATAATATAATTCAATAAATAACTTTGCAAATTAAAAGCACTTCATATTATTTGATTGCTTTCTCTCCACATGTGTAACTTGATGGATGCGAAGCTAAAGGTTATTTATAAATGAATGTCTGAGATCATATGATGCCAAGCTCATGTAATAATTCACACACAGTGGATTAAACTCTGCTGGAGGAGACGTCTTTAACATAACGTACAGGATTAAGAATATTAATTACAGCCCCGGAGCTGATCTGATCTAATAGCATAATATTATTTAACTCTACTGTGTGTAATCGCTCACTAATGAGTCATTACTGATGGGTCCATGAATATTTGCTCTTTTTACAGTTTGAGTACATTAAAAAAAAAAGTGTGAATGTTTTAATATAAAACATTTAATAATACTATTCATTGAATCCATAAAACAGTTTGCATTATGTTAGAGCATTAACTATCCACTGAAAAGTATCTGTTTTTGGGATTGACAACTGCTTTTACTTACAGGTTTTATGATATGTTCGGATAGGACAATATTTATATAAATCTGGAATCTGAGGGAACAAAAAAATCTAAACATTGAGAAAATCTCCTTCAAAGTTGTGCATTTATGTTCACGATTGTGCTGCACTCACTCACAAAAATACATGTTTTATATATTTACGGTAGGAAATTTACTAAATATCTTCATGGAACATGATCTTAATATCCTCATGATTTTTGGGATAAAAGAAAAATGGATAATTTTGACCCGTACAATGTATAGTTGGCTATTGCCACAGATATACCCGTGCGGCTCCAGACTGGGTTTGGGATCCAGGGTCACATATGCGCATTTGTGGAGATCCGTTTTAGTCTGACCGCTCGGATTTGGAAAGAGCAGCATGGACACACAAATCGGATCTGAACAGTTTCGATACACAGAGCGGACATCAATAAATTTAGATCGGATTACAATCGGACACACCAATAATCTGATTTGGACTGACAGTAGCTAAATTTCCATCCACTTGTCAATCGAATTATCTGAAGTTTGGTAAAAAAAACTCATGCGAATAAAGCTGGTGAAAGTGTGTTTCCATCCACCGGCTTTAAAGCGGATAGAAACCTGTGTGTAATGACGTCACTGCTGTTTTGCGATCAAATTGGTATATCGAATTGATTTGAGACATTTTAAGGTCATCCGTTTATTTTCGCACTGAATCGCACAACATTCAAGCCAACATTTGCACACAAAGTTTTGCTAGACAAAATGCAATTCATTATTTATTCGGCAAATAACGTTTCCATCAGCGTTTATCGCATAAGCCGTATATCCATCAAGATACAATCCGATGAGACCGAACGCATTTCATTTGAGTCGATATTCATGAAGTTCAATCGAATTTTACTGTTTCCATTGTTTCCAAAATGTTTCCAAATTTTATTGAAAAAAAGAACGTCTTTAATAATAATTTTATATTATTTTTCATGGCTCTTTTGCAAAAAAAGCATTAACCAAAGATGAAAAAAATGGCTCTTTGGCCTGAGACATGCACAATAAAATAAAATTGCCTTCTGCATTTTTGTTTTGCTTTTCCCTCCATTGTACCGAACCGTGATGTCTGAACCGAGGTATGAACCGAACCGTGACTTCTGTGTACCGTTCCACCCCTAATATATATATATATAGCTCCCCGTTTACAGTGAGCTTTAGGCTTTCCACGCGCGCCTACGGTGCCCACATACACTGACTGCTGCTATTGGACAATCACGTCTACAGTTACTCCGTCAGAACCGTGATTCCTCAGATTGCTGCTTCTCTACAGTCATAAGAAAGACTGCAGGAGCTTCTAAAATAAAGCGCAGACGGTGTTTGTTCCACTGCCTTCACTGTTCCTGCCAGCACCAGCCGAGACTGTAGGTGGATGGCACTGACAAATGTTCAGACTGGCACGAGAAACCAAAGAGCGGCACAGAAAACACGACTCCACAAGATCTCACACTGCGGCTTCATCACGAATGATGCTACAGCCTCGACATCACTAACAGCTATTGCCCTCTTTCTGTGGGATCATGTGACATGGACCTGCACAGATCACAGACTCATAACCATATATCCTACTCATAAATACAAGTTTAATTCTCATCACTGTAATGCAAGAAAGGACCATCTCATATTTCATTTCATTCTGAATGAATCATGTTAGCATTTGTGATCCTGAATGATATTTATGTTACTAAAAAACATTGTTCTCATAAAGGATGAGCTCCATTATGTTTTACAGTAAGTGTAATGAAACTGCATTATAGGAAAATGCAGTTAATTGTCCTGTCACAAACAATGCCCTAATAAAAGAGAAGTACATATGGCTTGAGGAGTGCGGTTTGGTTTTCCTGTATTGACTATGTGAATATATATTAAAGTGTAATTTATTCCTGTGATCAAAGCCTAATTTTCAGCATCATTACTCCAGTCTTCAGTGTCACATGATCCTTCAGAAATCATTCTGATATGATGAAACATTTCTGATTATTATCAGTGTTGAAAACCGTTGTGCTGCTGATTCATATTTCTGTGAAAACCATTAAAATGAACATCATTTCTTTAGACATTTTTCAAAACAATGGAAAAGTCCTGTTTTTTTTAACCAATTTGAATCATTCTTTGCTGAACAAAAGTATTAATGTAAAAACTAAAACTCTTACTGACTCCAGGCTTTTGAATGCTAGTGTAATGTACGGTTGACGCAAGACGTTTGGTCGGGAAACACCGAAGACCCGCTTCTTGAACGGCTTCGGTTATGTCCGCGCTGTTTGCCACAAGAGCATGAGTGAGCATCTGGATATCTGGAGTTCAGTCGGACAGCTTTCAGGAACACTCAATTCTGATTAATTGCTCAGATCTGATTTGTTCTGATTGGCTGCTCACTTTTTATCTTTAATGCTGGCTGCATCAGATTAGAGAGTGAACAGGTCCCGGTCCCGGAAAGACCAATAACAAGGTGGTGTGCAGACACTGCGCTGACTGAAGTCAGTGTTACGGGCTCATCTATAAGCGGATGTGCCGCAGAAGTCCACACACTCATGCGCAGAGGCGGAGGAGGACGCAAAGGGCCATCACTGCAGCCTGAGCATGTGCTTCAGCGAGAGAGATCTCAGGACTGGCGGGAGCATATCGTGGAGCGCTTTAACGAGGAGCAGTGGGTCCGAAATTTAGGATGAGCAAGCCAACCTTTGATATGTTGTGTCAACGTGTGTGTCCACATTCCTCAGAGACCGCGGAGGTCTAATGCCTGTTTACATGACAGACGCATTGGCACATATCTGATTTATATCCACATATGAATCAATTGTTGATATCAAGAATTGATTTCTTACTGGTAGAAATATCATTTTTGATATCAATAATTACATTGTTACTAGTAAAAATGTGAATTCCTGATATCAATAATTCAATTGTCACTAGTTTAAAATGTCTATTCTTGATATCAACAATTGAATTGCTTGCTACTATTGACATTTTCATTTTTGATATCTGAAAATGTATTTCTGATATCAATATTATTTCAGATATCTAAAATGGCTTTCTTACTAGTAACAATCACATTCATGATATTAGAAATAACATTGTCACTGGTGAAAATTGAATTATTTATATCAAAAATAAAGGTTTTTACTAGTATTTCTGATATGTGTGAAATTGGAATTTCAACTAGTAAGAAATCAATTATTGATATCAACAATTGATTTTGAATGGCAGCCTATGGTGACATTTCACTCGTGAAAATGTAATTGTTGATATCAAGAATTAGCATTGTTAGTTGTTACTAGTAGAAATCTAATTCCTGATTTCAATAACTATCATTTGAACTAGTGAAAATTGAATTGTTGATATCAAGAATTCATATCCTGGAAATGAATAAAGGTTAAGACGGCTTGCCATAGAACAGATCCCATGTGGTCTGAGAGGAAAAAGATCAGATTTGGGCCATTTCTCCAGCAGTCTGAGCGTAATCTAATTGACCTTCAAGCTAAAAATGGTTCAACAAAATAAGTTTGTTATATTTTATCACATAAAACACAAATATCTTCTTTAATCTTTCAAACTTTGTGTTTTTGAGGTTTAATGGGCCCGGGACAGGCTTTGAGGAGATTCCCTGCTCCGTCTCATGTAACCTGTGTGATGTGCACAACGCTTCCCTCCACAAGCGCAGTCGTGTGTGTGTGTGTGTGTGTGTGTGTGTGTGGGTGTCTGGCATACATTTCTGCACAGATCCGCGGCTGTGCAACTTTCAGCTGCATTCACCCACATGACACGAAACCAAACAATGTTTGAAATGAACGCGTCTAGAGAAGTGCTGCGCGTGGGCATGAGATCTCCACGTCTCCATGGCACATGCGTCCTACTGAACGTGTCGAACTAACTCCAAGACACATGATCAAACTCCATGGAGACCAATGAGAGGAGCTATTCTTAGAGTACCCACAATGCACCTCACATTTCACTTAGGAAGTAGTGGGGGGTGCGAAACTTTCTCGTTCCTTCACTGTAGTTACTGATGGCACATACCCGAATCATTCTGTGTTTTTTTCCTGTGGATACAACCAGCTGCAGATTTGACAGGTTTAACCTTCAATATTTGATCACAGATAATTAAATAAATCACACAATCTGACATGCTTGACACACCCTGCCCAAAAAGCTAATTTTGAGTAAATATGACACAGACATGTCCTCCTCCAGTGGGATCTTTACATCCGCTGATAAGGTCAACCGGCATCTGATTTCATGTGCTTGTGGCAAAGAGGGAACAAACTGTCATTTCTCATTTAGCGGCTAATACGAGCAACCCTAGCAGAGGGTCAGAGGTCACTTACATGGCCATGAAGGTCAGTGTTGAGCAGCATTATCGCACAGGTAAGGCAATGAACTCCATCTGCAAGCATCAATGAAACATTATCAACACTCACTCACAGGTCAAACAGAGAGAACATTATTCCTATCATGACTTCTGATATCACACACACACACACATAATCATCTCTGCATCAGGAGAAAATCTAACATCACTTCCATGGCAACAGTCTTAGCAACAAGGAGATGGTTTAGCTTTTTACCCATATACTGGTCATAGCGGTTACTAAGATGGTTGCTATGGAGGAAACGCAACACTGTGATCCTGAGTGAGCGATTAGTCTCAATCACGCTTTATGGAGAATTAGTCAAGAGAGGATTTTAAATTATCTGACTTATCGAACAGAAAACTTATGTTGTGCAAAACCACAATATTTCATATGGAGCGAATTCTATAAGCCAAAACATTAAACACTATAATGGTCCTCGGGTAACATTTGAGACCGTATTAGCTGTGCTAGTCTCATGTATTTTGTGTTACTCCACACTCTTCTCTAATAATAAGAAAGAAAAAATATGTGGTCACACTTTAGTTTACGGTCCAATTCTCACTATTAACTACACTGTAAAAAAAAAAATGTTGGTTTAACTTAAAAAAGTTAATAGAATGAAGAAGAATGGTTTAATAAACAGAAACTAAAAATAGTATGTTATCTTCACACATTAGTTATCAAAGTTGTAAAGATATCAAAAGATAAAAAGTTGTGATAACAAATCATGAAAAAATATTTTTTTACAGTGTATGACTCAAACTCCTAATTACTGCTTATTAATAGTTAGTAAGGTAGTTGTTAAGTTTAGGTGTTGGGTGGATTATGGGATGTATAATATGGTCATGCAGAATAAGGCATTAATATGTGCTTTATAAGTACTAATAAACAGACAATATCCTAGTAATATACATGATAATAAGCAACTAGTTAATAGAGAGAATTGGACCCTAAACTAAAGTGTCACCAAATATATGTATCACAATAATCTTAAAATACAGTTCATAACGATATATCACAATATACACGTTTATGGAAACGCAAAAGAAAAAATGAACACAAATTTATACACAGATTTACTTAAACAGTTTTATCAATATCTGTTTAACATTATAACACCCTCTCCTATTCTTGCATTATTCATTTCTACTCATATCAATATCCATTTATGTATTATTTGGCGCATAGCCATGCAATAAGCAGCATAATGTACAGTCACACAGTCAATATAGTGAGATAAACTCCAGCAGGGCGATCAGGACACACACACACAAGTGAACGTCTGCATCACATGTTCTCACACTGATGTAAAACACTAGTCCTGTGAGCAGTGAGTGAATGAGGCTGGGTACCTTGTGCAGTGATGATGGTGGGGTTACACTGGTAATACCGATTAGAGAAATGAATTAACACCCGCTCCCTCTCCTGAGTCTCGCCCATTAGTGAGAATGCTTTCAGAAAACATCTGCAACAGAAAAACAGCGATATCACATGACCATCACAAGACACCGCAGCATGATGCCCCGATCACAGCAGAAAACAGGAGCGGTGTGTGTGGGCAGGAGTACAGTACCACACAGACAGATGAATGGACAAGTTTGTGAACACTGGCTGATTATCTGAACTAACTCCTGAACTGTGATCCGCCACTGACCTAAAGTAACTTTAGAACAATAATAAAAATAGACTTTTTTTTAAACAACACAATAATCTTCATCATTTCTGTGTTTGCCTACAGGCCTTGGCTTTCACTGTTTTGCTCACCAGCCACTGTGGCTACAGGGTTTTCCAAAGCTACTGGCCACTCAGCATTTTCACTGGCCAGAATATTGACCGATACGATAGGGAAAATGGCTACCGTATTTTCTGGACTATAAGTTGCACTTTTTTCATAGTTTGGCTGGTCCTGCGACTTATAGTCAGGTGTGACTTATATATCAAAATTAAATCATACTGACTGAGATGAACCAAGAGAAAACATTACCGTCTACAGCCGCGAGAGGGCGCTCTAGTTAGCGGAGTTGTTCAGAAGCGACACCGAGGAAGAACTCAATGGATTCAGTGTTGAGGAATGAGATCGGGAGCTTGCTGAACTTGCTGACCGGTAACTTGTTGGACTCGCTGGCTAATGTTAGTTTATTCAGCCTCCCAGGTATATGTTCTTCATGCTATTGTGCAGCTGAATAACTGTTAATGTGTTACGCTAACACACCGGACACTATTCAGCTGTTGTTCTGTGTGCTGTTGTGCAGCTGAATAACTGTTAATGTGTTACGCTAACACACCGGACACTATTCAGCTGTTGTTCTGTGTGCTGTTGTGGAGCTGAATAACTTGCCTTTCCAGATGTTCTTGGTCTTGGATTTTGTGAAATAAATTTCGAAATAAATGCGACTTATAGTCCAGTGCGACTTATATATGTTTTTTTTCCTCTTCATGACACATTTTTTGACTAATGCGCCTTATAGTCTGGACGGTATATAGATATTTTTTATATTATCTCATAACTTGGCAGCCGGTCAAATACATAATTATATTACGCTGCTGTCACTTATACTGTTTTATAACTCCACTGCTGAAATACACACGCATTAGGCGGGTTGGCGGGTGTCAAGCCCTGGTTGCCTAGATTATCTTGATTGATGATCTTGAAACGGCAAAAACACCACATACTCCTCTCACAAGAAACCTATGTTCTATAAATCACATTGCAGTATGACTAATCTTATATAACAGTATCTATCACAATATTGCATTTTTGCTGGGTATTTAATTAATCTTATTACACAACTATTCATACTTTTGATATTACAAATGAAACTTTATGTGATTAGAGATTATAATATATGTGATTACATGTAATCAGTGACGTCATTGCGATCAAAAAATATTTGTACTATTCAACACGAGTTAAAAAACGAAAGACTAAGATTTTATTCGAAATGGGAACCTATTGTCATACTTAAAAATCTGAAAGAATATTACCCAGTTGTTAACTTGTTTTCCATGCATCTCTCTCTTTACACCTTTTTGTGACGCTGTATTTGCTGATCTGACCTCAGTGTAGTCTCTCACAGAATGGCAAAATTATTTTTTTCTTTCTTTTATGTATGCATTTATTCGGTAATAATGATACTTTTATCATCAGTACATGCCTTGAAAAGGTGTAATGATTGTTATATTTTGTCTTTGTAACCAGACGCTATGTTATTGTGTTGTATGTAAGCTGCCCAGGGAAGGGATGTTTAGGGGGGTTGCAATAGTAAAAATAGAATGAAGGAAAATTTAGGTTTCATGGTTTTACTGTATGTTGCTTTACAAAAAAACAAACAAAAAAAAACACTGTAAACATTTAACCAGATGAGGCACCTTTCTAGACACTGCAGAACAGCAGCGATATGGACCGTATGACTGTACATTAGTTGAGACGCTGCTTAGCAACTGTGACCTTCAGTTACAGCATCAATACTACATCACTGGCCTTACACTAGAAGCACTCACTTCTGACACATGGTATGTAAGGGTTAATGCCCGACGAGGTGTCCATTGTCAGGTTTTAATGGACGACGGCGAGGTGTGAACCGGCCGACGCGCAGCAGAGGACGGTTGCCTCCGCCGAAGTCCATTAAAACCTGACAATGGACACCTCGAAAGGCATTAACCCGCTTATACCATGGTCACTTGCCAAATAACACATTTTTAAAACATTAGTTTATATTTTAATTAGCTTTACAATCGAAATCTAAAGTTACAAGTTACAAACAATAACTTGGTTTCCTTGGTTACGCCTGACAGTTTATTTAGGTGTCCTCTATCACTTTTTAACGGACACCCTGCAGCCAATCAGAATCGAGTATTCACCCAGACCATGGTATAAATAATGTTATACCACCCAGCAGTCCTAACATGGAAATGTGTATGACATAAAAGCCACTTCTAAGTGAAGCATGCAGTCAATCACTCATCACATGATGACATGAGAAGTACCTGAGCGATTGGTCCAAAGTCTGGTCTGTAAACTCAAAGAATGTGAGGTACTCCTCTGCAACCATCTTGCTGAAGTCATTACTGTGGATGCAAACACAAGACACATATTACATTACTACAGATAACACAAAAACACCTTAGCAACAGTTCAACTGGACACAATAACACATCACATCTTTTTATGCTGTCCGTGTGAAATATCAGAGTGACATAGAAATCAGATCTAGTGAAGAGCGTTACACTAGCTTATGATGAGCAACCCTGGACAGACACTATTCACCCCGACACACCTCTATAGTGGAGAGGTTTGCACAAGAGAAACCACAGCAGTGTAAAGCAGATCACATGAGAAACATGCATTCCCAGACGCACACATGAGAGAGTTTGACATCCACACCTTTTGACCAATTAATTTAATTATAGAGGCTATCAAGCATTGGTATTAATATATTCAGTCATGATGCTTAGTGTACCAATAACTTCAAAGGGGGAGGGGGGGGTGAGACAGCAGGAGAGTGAGACAGCAGCAGAGTGAGACAGCAGGAGAGTGAGACAGCAGCAGAGTGAGACAGCAGCAGAGTGAGACAGCAGCAGAGTGAGACAGCAGCAGAGTGAGACAGGATGAGCTCATTCTGTGGACAGTGATGGTCTTCTGACAGCAGGAGAGTGAGACAGCAGGAGAGTGAGACAGGATGAGAGTGAGACAGCAGGAGAGTGAGGCAGCAGGAGAGTGAGGCAGGAGAGTGAGGCAGCAGGAGAGTGAGACAGGAGAGTGAGACAGCAGGAGAGTGAGGCAGCAGGAGAGTGAGACAGCAGGAGAGTGAGACAGCAGCAGAGTGAGACAGCAGGAGAGTGAGACAGCAGCAGAGTGAGACAGCAGCAGAGTGAGACAGCAGGAGAGTGAGACAGGATGAGCTCATTCTGTGGACAGTGATGGTCTTCTGACAGCAGGAGAGTGAGACAGCAGGAGAGTGAGACAGGATGAGAGTGAGACAGCAGGAGAGTGAGGCAGGAGGAGAGTGAGACAGCAGGAGAGTGAGAGAGCAGCAGAGTGAGACAGCAGGAGATTGATACAGCAGGAGAGTGAGACAGCAGGAGTGTGAGACAGCAGGAGTGTGAGACAGCAGGAGTGTGAGACAGCAGGAGAGTGAGAGAGCAGCAGAGTGAGACAGCAGGAGAGTGATACAGCAGGAGAGTGAGACAGGATGAGCTCAGGCTGTGGACAGTGATGGTCTTCTGACAGCAGGAGAGTGAGACAGGATGAGCTCAGGCTGTGGACAGTGATGGTCTATAGACAGCAGGAGAGTGAGACAGCAGGAGAGTGAGACAGGATGAGCTTGTGCTGTGGACAGTGATGGTCTACAGACAGCAGGAGAGTGAGGCAGCAGGAGAGTGAGACAGCAGGAGAGTGAGGCAGCAGGAGAGTGAGGCAGCAGGAGAGTGAGACAGCAGGAGAGTGAGGCAGCAGGAGAGTGAGGCAGCAGGAGAGTGAGACAGCAGGAGAGTGAGACAAGATGAGCTCGTGCTGTGGACAGTGATGGTCTACAGACAGCAGGAGAGTGAGGCAGCAGGAGAGTGAGACAGCAGGAGAGTGAGGCAGCAGGAGAGTGAGGCAGCAGGAGAGTGAGACAGCAGGAGAGTGAGACAAGATGAGCTCGTGCTGTGGACAGTGATGGTCTACAGACAGCAGGAGAGTGAGACAGCAGGAGAGTGAGACAGCAGGAGAGTGAGACAGGATGAGCTCATGCTGTGGACAGTGATGGTCTACAGACAGCAGGAGAGTGAGACAGCAGGAGAGTGAGACAGCAGGAGAGTGAGACAGGATGAGCTCATGCTGTGGACAGTGATGGTCTACAGACAGCAGGAGAGTGAGACAGCAGGAGAGTGAGACAGCAGGAGAGTGAGACAACAGGAGAGTGAGACAGGATGAGCTCATGCTGTGGACAGTGATGGTCTACAGACAGCAGGAGAGTGAGACAGCAGGAGAGTGAGACAGCAGGAGAGTGAGACAGGATGAGCTCATGCTGTGGACAGTGATGGTCTACAGACAGCAGGAGAGTGAGACAGCAGGAGAGTGAGACAGCAGGAGAGTGAGACAGGATGAGCTCATGCTGTGGACAGTGATGGTCTACAGACAGCAGGAGAGTGAGACAGCTGTGGAGGCGATGCTAGAGAGCGCACTGGAGTAATGATGCTCTCCTCTGGAGGACCGTGTCTGGCACTGAGAGTGCTTATGAATATGGATGAGTGCCTGTATGTTCAAATCTGTATTTAGTGTGTGAGAATGTGAGGGCTGAGGGCAGTGCTTTAAGAGGACTGAGGGTGTTTAACTGCTCCAGTGCAGTCACTGACCTGAGCTCACACACACATCTGACAAAACCATATCTGTGAAAACACTGAGCACAGTTTACCGCAGTAAACTAGAAGATGGCTGAAATTAAGCTGTTTTGGATGCTCTTATACAAGCTTTGCAATGCATGAATCCCATTATAATCATCTTGTAGTTACAAGATCTTTAAGAAAATATAAATACGGTGTCACATTTGTTTTAAAGGCATGGACAGAGCTGTGCCAGTTTAAAAATCAAGTGGGAATACAGTGAATTGGGTTTCCACATGCACAACTGGACCCATCTCTGACATTAAACTCACAGCATTTATTTATATATTTTCAAAGCAGTTTTAAAGAGTAATACTGCAGTAATGAGGGCTTAAATTCTGTAAAAAAAATATGCCTTAATGTATTTTTCTGTAAGTGAACAAGTGAAAGTCTTGACTGTCAAGGAATGAAAAACTACAGGCGTCTGAATTGTAAATGTACGCGAAAACATTTTTATTGAAACATTCATGCACCATTTTTTACCCAAACTTCTGAATTTATTTATTTTTAATCTGGCATAAATATGTGGACTGTGCCTACACACTCCTTTAGTGTGAGCAAATTGATTACTTTTAACCCCTTAAGGGCACCCCCTTTTTTAAATAGACATGAAATGCACATTTCGAACTTAAATGGTTGTAATTCAAGAATGTTTTGGAATATAGATGTAAGATTGGTCTTGTTTTAAAGAAGACATTTGGCAGATTTTTTGTAGAAGTGAAATAAATTAAGGAAGTTAAACAGAAAAAAAGTTATAGAAGTTTGAATTTATGAAAATGTGCAATGTTAAAAATTTAATTTTTATAATTTTTTATTACAAATTATTTACAAATTATTTTTACAATTTTCATACAATTTATGAAGTGGACATCCTATTCAGAAGTAGTGTTGGAAGTTTGGCAGATTTTTAAATGAATTCAACCTCTAAGAAACACAAAAGATCACGTATGTGCATTATAGCTCGCCGCCACATCACTAATGCTGAATCTATTATTGTTTTCTTTATATTTAAAACATTCAGACCCTTTTTCCTAAAAGAATTGAACGGATCCTATCTTTTGAACTCTTGGCATGAAAACAAACTGAGGTTTCTACCATTCTTTCATGATTTTTCATGTTCATCACGATTTCAAAATAAAGGTCTGAACTCGCCTTAGGAGTATGAACATATTCTTGTTGCAAATTAATAAATTACGGCTCCTCTGTAATTTATTTTGAAAATCAGTCACCAAATATGTAAACTAGAGATTGTAAGCTTTCAAATGATATATAGTGTGTCAAGATTAGTTTAGGTTTAGTATAGGATATTACTGTTTTAAATATGTAATGGCTGCCAATATAAGGGGTTAAAAATGCTTTTTTTATTTTTTTATGCTTTTTAAAAGTTATGCTTTTGGTCTTTTTGTGCCTTTATTGGATAGGACAGTAGAGAGTTTGACAGGAAAGCGTGGGGTAGAGAGAGAGGGGAACAGGATCGGTAAAGGACCTATGTGTCGTACGCTAACCGCGAGGCTAACGGCTCAGACCATGCTACGTTTAATGCTGCAAGCAACAGCAAACATTGCCTGGCTCATGGTAATTCCTTTTTGAATTGTGCTCTAAATTGCAGAAATCATGCTCTGGTTGCAAATAAAACCCTTTCACCTTAATAACAATTAATATATGATGTGCCCTTAACTAAGAAGGTGGCTTAGCAACATAAGGTGCATGCCGGACTCATTCAGCGGTTAAACGTCGGTGACTTTGTTTCTGCAGTGGCTTTATCATAGAGAATTCATAGAGAACACGGTGAAGTGATACAGAAGTGTAATGTGGTCAACAAACCCCAAACTACCTGCCAACCAATCAGACTCAAAGCAAACTACATCTATTTCTGCAGGTTGTCATTCTTCAGATTCAAGTTAGAGGCTAATGTCTTCATATTCCTCTGGTTTGTGGTTATAAAACAGGTATCCAATCACAACAAGGAGTAAACCCCCGACCTGAGAGTATGTCTGAAAGCACTCACTTCTTGCCCAGGTGTTTGGCCACATCGGAGCGCCGGAAGCCCTCGAGGTGGTAAAGCCGTCGGGCCAGACGCTGGGCCGCTTCATGGTCACTCCGGCTGCCATTGTGGAGAACATCTGAGTCCTTAAGACAGTCCACAGCATCCATGTCTGAGTCCCAGTCCGACAGCACGTCCTTCAGCCCTGCATCGCTGCTGCACAACACACAACCGCACATTACACCGGTACAATCACACACACTACCGGCTAGTCAGTTAGAAAAAACAAACTTTTCCCTAATTTTAGGCCTTGTCCATACCAAAAGGTTTAGTTTGAAAACGCATCTTTTTCTCTCCGTTTCGGCCTTCCGTCCACACCGAGACGGCGTTTTTATTCAAGAACAAAGTTTTTTGAAAACGCTCTTCAAAGTGGATGCATTGTAGTGTGGACTGTAAAAACGATGACGTTTAGTCATGTGACGCATATTGTACCAATATTCATGTGTATTGTGCCTGTTATGTGCGATTCACTTTCACACTGTTGCTAAAATATGTTCCTTTGCACTCTTCATATCACAGTCCTGCAAACATGAGAGCAGTCGTGATTTAGACCAGACATAAATGAGTGAGTGCGACCTGACAGCTAAATAAAATCCTGTCAGAAGAGTTGCTGTCAGTGCAGCACATGACCAACCCTCCCTGAAAAGCTCTGCCCTTCTGAAGTCGGCATAAACCCAAGTTGCCACCTACTTTACTACCATATTGTTATGTAATTGCGAGTGAAACTTCTCATCCAACAATAAAAGTAATCATTGATCCATCAGTGGTTGTTAAAGTCAGGACAAGTGAGCAGTGCAGATCTGACTGTGATTGGCTGGACTGGAGAGCAGAATAATGAATATGCTCATTGATTCACCTAAACATCTCGCTGGCCAACTAAAAGTACTTGGACACTTAAAAACATCTCAATCGATTGTCTGGCCTAGACTGGATTTTATTTCCAGCATTCATTTTCTGTTAAATTTTCTTTAATCATGCAGACTGTGCACTTTCATCGTTTTGTTTAAAGGTACAATATGTAAGAATTTTGTAATAAAATATCCAAAAATCACTTGCACAGTGTGATATATTTCCTGCAGTTGTGTACTTACAATATCCCAAAAGTCTCCAAAGATATTTTATTTAAGAGAAATTTGAAATAATGGCCCGTCCCGGGAAAAAATTCGCCTGTAAATTACGCAATATCCGCGCTATCCTCGGTTTCTGCTCGTACTGCCATAGCCATGACGTAACCATGGCGACAGACGTGCACAACTGCGTAGTGCGTAACGTTTAGCGGCATTCTGTTCTTGTTTCGTTCAAACATTATGGACCCTGGCAAGCCGACTTTGGGACAAAAAAAGAGCTAAAATGAGGATCGAGCGTGGTGTTTTCGAGATGCCGAGAGCTAGCGTCCGCGACTAACTTCGACTCGACAGAGCTTCACGAGTCACGACTTGACAGCGACACCGCTCTTGAACATGCTTTATTAGACAGGTGAGCAAATGTACATAAAACAAATCAATGGTATAAAGCTCAACATGATGAATTGTTAGAATATGATCTGTATGTTATTCTAATGTTGATCTAGCTTACTGCTAAGTCTCATATAGCAAACAAACTAACATAGAATAACATTATAACTTTCAACACATACTGTTTAGTGTGATATTGTAACGTTATACCAAGTGGAGCAGCGCTGCGTTACCTCACAAGTTCAATCCGTCAAATAGACTGACCTGAGCGAGTAGTAATTCAGCAGTTGCGGGTAGTTCGGTAGAATTAATCCTTTTTCCTTTATATCCGCGGGACTCGCGTGTGATATCTGTCTATTATTAGCAATCGCGCCCTTCATCCCACTGTAATGTTAAAAACATGAATACTTTCACTTAGGGCTGGGCGATATGGCCCAAAAAAATATCACGATATTTTTTTTTATATCAGTCGATATCGATAATTATCGATAAACGTCAAATCTTTATTTGTTTCAAGTTGAAAGACAGATTTTTACTCCTAAGTGAAAGCTGTAGAAACCAGAGCGTTGTGTTTTTAAACTACTCTTTATTGTCAGAACATATCATGACAAACACTTGCCAAACAGGGGAACATTCACAAATCCGAGGTAGAACATTCAAACATTTGACATTTTTCCTTAACAAAATAAATATCTTTATTTCAGTAGTATTAGCTTGAGTTAGGATGCAGATTTACTTTATACAATTTATGTTCATTAACAAAAACAGTAACATCTGTTAAAAAAAAGTAACATTATTTTTATTTGGTAAAATGTAATATTCTTTAGTTTTATTAAAATGAACCATTGGTCATCCAGCATCATGCATTTAGATCATGATAACCACAGATAAAATGTAACTTTATGGTTTCTATGGTATTTATGAAAACCAGTAGCCTAAATACATTATTAAAAACTGTAATATTCCATTAGTCCTTTAATACATTGTCTACATTAATAATATTATACAATTCAATATATATAATATATCCCACATTTCATGGTGCAGTTAATATTACTAGGCTAACGTTACAGTAAAGTTAAATCCGTGGTGCATGATGGGAATGTGTAGACGGAGAAGCTTCTGACTGTATCGTTGTGCACGCAGTGTTTCTCCTGTTCGTCAGCGCGGTCTCATCTACCTTTAAACTGGTTTAAATCACTGAGACATTTGTGTTCTTCGCTGAATTCAAGCGCTCTCACTGGATATAGTGACCGAGACCGATCAGAGTAAACGCGTCTGCTCGAGTGAACTCGCGCTGCGCTGCCGTTTGGACTTTGAGCCGAGCGGATAAACGGTCCGTGTGGCGGGCGGTTCAAATGAGATTCGTTCCACTTTTGGCGCAAAAACATTATCGAACACTTGATATCGTTTTATCGAGAAAAATTATATCGCGATAATTATCGTTATCGTTTTATCGCCCAGCCCTACTTTCACTCATCCATTAACATTATTAGATCCATCAGCTTGACAGCAAGTCCCAGCATTCAGCTCGTCACATAAACCTTCACCTGTGTTATTTTAAGAGGTTAGCGACCCCTAGCGGCGAAAACAATTACATATTGTAGCTTTAAGCCACACTTTTATTTACCATTTTTCTTTTCTGGGTATTATTATTTGAGATGATTTTGTCTTTTGTTTTGCTTTGTTGTAATATCGTCTTGAAACTCATAAAAGTATAATAAAAATATTAAATAAAACATCTCAATCGGTTCATGCAGTGAACTCTGCAGAGGACTTTTGAGGAACCGTCTGATATCTCTCACAGTAACAGACATATCTGTGATCTCAGTGTCTAGGCGCATTTCTCCAGAGAGAAACTAATGCAAAGCCAAATCCACAGGCCGGCGACACAGAGGACCGATGTCACCACAGGCCTCAGCCAATAGAGACACCAGAAACTGTCCTCCCACATCATCAATGACATCATCCGAGATCTCAGAGTCCAATCTGTGCTGTTCTGATAATGCAGACGAGCACCAGCTGAAGGACAGCATCTGAAGAAGAAGGTCATGATCCTTCTCACACGGACGTGACACTGAGATGCAGCGAGGAGGCGGCTGATTGGGTAAGATGAATGACCATGAAAACTTAAATAATTAAATAGTATTGTTCACTGAGGTTGGTTTCTGAAGAGCTTGTTTGCCCTCTAATATGTACTGTACGAGTACAGTATGGGCTATCCTCAAGCCCTCACCACAGTTTAACAGTGCCATCTGTTGAGTGCCTGAACTAATGACAACAGAAAGAGAAGAGAAGTCCTGATATCTGCAGATCTGTGTGCGCTCATTGGCAGGAGAGGCAGTTACGCAACCGCTTATTCTGCTCCTGTATTCTGATTGGACAAGAGCGCTGTCACTTCTTCTCACTACAAAAACTAATACAAATTTCCATACACTATCGGTTTCCCTGGTTTAGAAACATGGCCACAGTAAATTATGCAAATTTGCCAAGTGAAGAAAAGTAGAGAAAATAAAGTTCCTCACTTTTTTCAAGGGATTTTTTTTTACTTTTTTATAATTCAAATTTTGAATTATATTTTGAATTATATTTTTTTAATTTTGAAACTTTATCAACTTTTGTAGTCTAACTGTTCGGGATTTAACATTAAATATGATATAGGACTAATACTGCACAAATAATGTACCATAAATAATACAGAATTAGAAAATTTGATAATCAGAACTTTTTAATTATTGAAAATACTGGGCATATCAATATAGCATACGTTTACATGCTAACACTGGCACTTAAAAATAGACGATCACAGAATTTAGACTATTTACCTTCATGATAAATCCTACAAATCAAAATGATATTAGTATGAGTGAAGAGATCTGCAGGAGATCTGGTGCAAAAGGTTTTCATAAGCTGTAAACCATAATCATCAAATCAATCAATCATCAATCAATCAATCATCATTATAACAAATAAAGGCTTGAAATATCTCACTTTGCATGTAATGAGTCTATATAATATATTAGTTTCACCTTTTAAGTTGAATTACTGAAATAAATGAACTTATCAAACCCCGCCTCCGCAGAAGATGATCGACGCCCACTTCAACACCGCCTGTTTAGCCCCGCCCACCGATTCACACATTACATGAAACTCGTTATAATACGCAAAACTGTTATCCAATCATAGCAGTGTGCGTTTACTTCCAAGTCTTCAATGCGGCGCCCATAAAAACAGGAGCTAGGCTGAAAACCAGGGCAGAAAATTGCCGATTACTTCTTCATTTTTATGTTTTTGATGTAAAAACCAAGCGAATGTCATAAGTTGACCTCAGAAAACAATATAAAAAAAATTATAAAGCCAGTTCATGACCCCTTTAAATGGTAAAAATGATGAAGAAAACGCTGCAGCATTTAAAAGTCGTCTCAGAGTTTGTCTGTATGCTTGTTTGCCGATGCCGATGTGTGGAAGCGTCTTACACACACTATATCTGCACATCTGTTTGTGCCTGAACTCGTTTCTCAATTTCACTTTATAAAGGCAATTATTTCTTCAATATGCAACAAATATGCTAATACTGTCTTCAAAAACTCATAAATTATTCATAATATCACACAAGTACATGTGGAATACAGTCTAAATACTGTAAACAAAAACACATTAAATGTATTCAGCCTTCAAGTGTTTCTCAATGAAGTCAACATTGCTTCAAGCTTTTTAATGTCATTTTTCAAGTAAACAGTCAAAAAAATAGTTATATTCTTTAGTCACTATAGTTGTTTGATTAATATTTATCATAATTAACAGCAGCAGGTCTATTTAGACTACATTTATTACACTGCTAATCAATTGTGTTTTTGATATCAACCAAGATCTTTTTGTCCTACCGGTTTACATTTACAAAACCTGTGTGTACAGTAACTAATATTACTGTAATATTATGCTAATATTTCACAGCTGTGATCACACACTGATACTATTGGCCGACACTAATCTGATTATCTTTATCTATTCAGAAAGTTTTTGCCACAATTTAACTCAAAGGCCATCACACTGTTACAGTAAAGCATTTACATTTTCTGAAATTACTAAATTATTATTTTTTATGCATTGGGATCCATAGAGAACTAATATTAACAGTGAGTGACACACCACTATTAGCATTAAGGGTTTAGGATCACATCCTACTGGAAATACATTCAAAAAACAAAGAGGATTTAATCGATAAAAGTCTCCAGTTATTAGCGTCTAGGATTTGTTTGCCCTCTTCAGCATTAAGTTCAGGAATGCAAATAGCTAATAATCATTTGCATAAAGGCAATTCACTGCAGGGTGAACGGTTATTGACGAGTGACTGATGAGAGACTGAGATCACACTCTCGGTTTATTTAAACTCGTCCAGAATAATGGTAAAATCATCAATAATAGTGCCGATCACATCTCTTCTCTTTGCTTTACAATAGAGGTAGAAAAACTAGACAAAGGCAAAGTCGTATTTAAAACTATTTATCGTTTAAAATGCCTTTCTCTTGTTATTGTTATAAATATATTTCCATAATGTTGCCAGGTAGTTACACAAGCTACAATCATTACAATAGGCACCCAGACAGGATACAAGAAGTATTTTATTTAAATCTTTAAAAAGAAGTTTATGCTGCTGTGTATTAAATTATGTTTCTGTCATCCTCATTCTCAAATTGGCATATAAACATCAGTAAATAATAATATTAAAGTCAAGCACTGAAATATATTACCATGAAATTTATAAGAGCAAAAACATGGCAAAATATTAACTTAATTAATAAAACTGACTTTTTTTAAATGTCTGAAACAATAATGTTTTGACGTTTTGTTCTACAGCGTAACTGCACACACTCCTAATGTTCTCTTATCTAGTTACGAGTAAAAAGAGAAGTGTTTCTGATATTGGAGGTGTTGTAGATCTAGTGTTTCTCCACAGGGAGGCAGTCATAACAGACCATCAACATCTGTTTCACACACCAGTCCATCAAAACATCACACAACACACACCAATACACGTGTGAAAACAATCCAGATGTCCAGGCAGAATGTCTCATATCCTCACCTTTGTCCAGGGTAGTTAGTCAGCTTAATATCACACACACACACACACACACAATGCCTCAACATTGCAACTAGGCATTAGTGCATGAGACTGACGTGTTCCTATTCACAACTTATTGGACAAGTGCAGTGTGTGTGTGTGTGTGTGTGTGTGTGTGTGTGTGTGTGATGGTCAGACACAACTAGAGTATCTAATAATAATAGATAGAAGTGATGAAACTCCAAATGTCCAAGTATGCGCGTTGTGTACATCTCTGATAAACGTTTGACCAAAAACTAAACGTGTTTTTAATTAAAAAAGGAGTTCGTTTCTGAGTTATGGAAGACTCAATGTGATTTACCAAAGAGAGAAACATTAAAACACTTCACTCCAGCGTTTACTCTGCACGCGACGCGACGCGTCCCGTCACAATAGAGCGCAACGCTCCCATTAAAAATGACCGAAGTTTGTATGAATAACGTTAACGTTAACTCACGCGCGTCACCTATTCACAACATCATCGATTATAAAGCGCGCGTTGCGTTTTGAAGTGTCGCGTCGCGTGCAGTTATCAAACTTTCACTATGTCTTTGTTTACCTGCAGATTTCACGTACGCGTCCAGAGCGCGAGCCTCCAGCTCTCACGCGGCGCTTTCACGATCATCTCGACGCAGACGCGAGCTCAAACGCGCCGGGAAAGTTCACACGTCGCCGGTTAAAGTAGGGAAATAAAGCGCTGTTTAAAGTTCAGCGCATACTAGTCCACTAGTGTGTCTGCTGCTCATCTCTCGACTCCAGCATTTCCCACAAACCCTTGCTTCTCCCAGCCAGATCAGAGGAGGAGGAGAAGAAGAAGAGCGGGAACATCCTCTGCAAACTATTCCTCCTCAAAACATCTGAAAGAGTTTAGACTGAGGAGGAAAGTAGTACCTATGCTATGCTAATGTGTGTGAAGTACGCATATGGTGCTTTAATGCCATTGATACTAAGAGTTGATTTCTTTTTTGTTTCAGATAGTAATCTAGATACATAAATTAATGAGCCATTTTTTCTCTTACTACAGAGATCGTGTGCTTACCAGTATGAAATCACAGATAACCTACAATAATAACCACACACACACAAAAAAAAAAACACATATGGAACTATTTTTAAAGCTAGTTTAGTAATTGTTTGGGATGAGAGAAGTGACTTAATTTCTGGCATGTGAGAACCGCAACTAGAACATTTCGTTGAACTGAAGATTTTAAGCTATAAAGCTGAAAGTGACCACACCTCTCACTGGAAAACACAAGCAAGCTGCTCTGTGTTTAGCTGAACTCAAGACCTACAGTCAAACCAACAATTAATCAGAAACCAGATATCATTTTTTTACTAGTGTTTGCTGGACACCATAGTTCATTTATGTAAGTATGTAAAGTAAACGGACATATTAAACCAATAATTCTTCATACAGTGACTACCAGTCAAATATATTAAAATTTGAGACCAAAAATGATTGACACTTTGAGCTGATCATGTTCTGCTGATCAAGTGTTTTGTCTTTAATTGCTAATGCTCTTTTTACACACACACTGAACACAATGAAGCATTGCTTGGTCACTGGTTGAGCTAAACTGGTATTATCTAATGGTGTAGTTAAATTTACCAGCTGACAGATATTCAACATAACTCATGTGTGAGACAGTCTAACAGAAGGACGGACAAAACCTGTCAAATATCCACTGAGTTCTGCTCATATTTTATTACGATAGCGAATAACTGTGATAATGTGAGAAATGTTGAAGGCGTCTGAATAAATGTTGGTTTGACTGTGTTAAGGACAGATATTAATTTCAAACTATAAAGAATTATTATGAGCTCTACAAAAGTAAGGGACAGAGAGGCGATGCATGAAGTGCTCTGTGCTGAGCCGCTGGTGCATGATGGGAAACAGTGGTGTATGGCTCATGACCACAGCATGTTGTGTTTCTCTGAGGCCCTGAAGGGAGTGTGTGTCCAGCTGTGGATCTACAGCTCGTGCAAAACTGAGAATCAGGGCTGAAAAGGTGGAGGCCGAGCTAAACTGATACTACAAATAAGCTTAAAGCTACAATATGTAAACATTTTGTAATAAAATATCCAAAAATCACTTGCACGGTGTGATATATTTCACATTTTAAATAATGGCTCGTCCATGTTCACTTGTCGCCTGTCACTGACGTAATATCCGCGTTATCCCTGGTTTCCTGGTTATCCCTCGTACTGCCATAGTAACCATGGCGACAGACGTGGACAACTGCGTTACGTCTAGCGGCGCTCGCGCTGTTGTTGTTTCGTTCGAACATTATGGACCATGGCAAGCAGACTTTGGGACAAAAGGAGAACTAAAACGAGGATCAATATCAGCGTGGCGTTGTCGAGATGCCGAGAGCTAGCGTCCGCGACTAACTTCGACTTGACAGAGACGCTCGCATGCACTTTATTAGACAGGGGAGCAAATGCACATAAAACTAATCAATGTTATATAGCTCAACATGATGAAATGTTAGAATATGATCAGTATGTTATTCTAATGTTGCTTCTCCTCCATTGGCAGTCTACGTTATTACAACTTTTAAGCCCCAGAACGGTAGTAAAGTTAAAATAGTCCATGTGACTACACTGGTTCCACTTTAATGTTATGATGAAGTGACGAGAATACATTTTGTGCACAAAAAAACAAACAAAAATAATTACTTTATTCATAATTTATTTTCTTCCCTTCACTTCTCTGACGCTATTCGCGTAGCGTAAACAGTGCAGCGCGTCCAGGTTCTGCGTCACTATCGGCCGGCTCCTGCGTCAGCAACACACACGTGTCGAGCTGCTCGCGTGTACAGCATCAGAGAAGACATGGAACAGGAGAAGTTGTTGAATAAAGTCGCACAAAAAGTATTCTCGTCACTTCATAACATTAATGCTGAACCACTGTAGTCACATGGACTATTTTAACGATGTCTTTACTGCCTTTCTGGGCCTTGAAAGTGGTAGTTGCATTGCTGTCAATGGAGGGACAGAAAGCTCTCAGGTTTTATCAAAAATATCTTAATGTGTGTTCTGAAGATGAACAAAGGTCTTATGGGGTTTGAATCAACATGAGGGTGAGTCATTACTGACAGACATTTCATTTTTGGGAGAACTATCATTCATGACTTAATCAGTTTTTTGAATGAATAGGTTGCATGAATGATTCAATGATTCTTAGTCACTTGTCGCCACCTATTGTGTCGATTTCAGAGTCACTGAAACACACACACCACTAATGCACAGATTAAAGGGCTGCCACATCAAGGACGATAATTATAAATGATAACTATAAATATAAAATTTTAATAATCAACTCTGAGAATAAGAAAGTCCACAACCGCTGTAACGACACCGACACAGAAGAGCGGTATTGTTTTAATCACTTTCATGATGATTTTTTTGCTGATGAACGATAAAAACAGCAGCAAATTAGAAATGAACCAGCGTTAAAAAGCTAGAGCATTTAAAGATAAAACTGCAGCGCACGCTTATAATAAACAATGTTGTCGTGCATTGGAGGACACTGGGACAAACACCGACATAAAAAACAACACAGTAAGAAAATTTAATGAAACGTAGGCGGATGAACTGTTGGATGAATCATTCACAAAATAGATGGTGAATTTTCATTCATGCCAATTTTAAGCATCCTTAAGATTCGGTGTTTTACATTTACATTTTTTGAAATTCCGTTTTAAAAGCTTGATTTAATTGTAATTAAAAAACAATCAACTGAAGAATCAAGAATCAGTTGAATTGATAAAACTTTACTAATTTCATAATTTACTAAAATTGATGCATTTGACTGGCATTGGCAGACAGGGGGAGTGTTTGAAAAAAAACATGTAATTACTGCAATCAGAATCAAGAATCATACTATGATTCTGTTAAAAGTTATTTCATGTTTCAGAATATATCTTTAGAGGACCACTTCTTGCACAGAGCTCTACAAATATCACCGCAGGATCTATAGCGTGGGAATATGAATGATTTACTCTCCCATGATACTACTCAAGCAGGAAGTCCTTCTTCCACAACACGCAGCTGAACTAAAAGGCCATCACAGACGACTGAAACACAGCAGAACACACACTGATACTGAAGATCACCTGCACAAGCAGCCCTGGGTGAGAGAAAGACGACGTTACACACATCACCGTCCTGAGACACTGACCTGAGAACAGACTAAAGTCCAGACGAAGTGGTTGTCCACTAGTTGAGCAGAGTCCAGATAAAGGACTGGAAGCGCCTCCCTCCATCTATACTACTGAGCAAAGTTCGCTTTTCTTCATTCCCTCGCACTGAAAGTATGAAGTGAAAGCCTCCCACCCTTTCCAAACATTCTCCAACTTCCCTATTCCTGCTCCCACATTTCAGCAGCACTGAGATTGACCTCAGATTCTCTCCAGGCGTCCACAGAATGCCGGAATAACAGCAAATGACACACACACACACACACACACACACACTCACGGATACAGCCTGTTCTTACACCACAGGAACGCTTCCCAGAGTATAACAGCAGAAGTCCTTGTAGTGTGTGTGTGTGTGTGTGTGTGTGTGTGTGTGTGTGTGTGTGTGTGTGTGTGTGTGTGTGTGTGTGTGTTGTATCGTGAGATGAGATGAGGTGGTGGCTGTAAAATGCTCAGCCTTGAGCAGAAGGGCAGGTCGGTGAAATATGAGGCTGATGAGCAATGACTTCGACTCGCTAGAGTCAGCCAACACACACACACACACACACACAGCATCTCTCCTCCGGTCAGATCTCACCCGGGTCAGGTGATTAGCAGGGTGTGTGTGCGGATTCATTCAATCCCTACAGCGCAGATCAGCCGTCAGCCTGATGAATACACACTTTGCCATAATGAGACCCTCACGATTCGATACACATCACGATATTGAACACGATATAGACATATGGTGAAAAGGTTGGGTAAATGAATAGTCTTGGATTTGGAAACCCAAAGCACAGGACTATAGACACACCAGAATAACAATATTCATGATTCTGGAGCTGAAAATACAGAATTATTTTAGACGAATATGCTTCAACTCTGTTTTATATTTAAAATAATGTAGGACACTTTTAACTGGTAACATCAGACATTTGGCATTATCACTATCAGGCCCACATATATTCCCCCATTGCATT
Organism: Phoxinus phoxinus; assembly: GCF_949152265.1. Lineage (NCBI taxonomy): Eukaryota > Metazoa > Chordata > Actinopteri > Cypriniformes > Leuciscidae > Phoxinus > Phoxinus phoxinus. The sequence goes on along the minus strand of NC_136898.1, from coordinate 25,622,174 downwards.
ATTATACATTATATATAGCAGTTTAATGTAGTACTGACACTAAAACTCTGTAAACTTGAATTCTTTTCTCGCACAGAGTGAGAAACTATCCACGATACATATTGATGCATTTTTGTATTGCGATGTAATGTCACTCCCCTAATTACAACGATTCCATCTCATGAATGAATCTGATCTCCAATTCCTGCGCGATCTTCTGCAAACTCAACAGGTTCACATCATGGAGAGTAACAAATATGTGCAGCATTTTATTTAGAGTTTATAATCAAAATCTGCCATTAGAGAGAGTGGCATCAGCACTGGAATTCACTCCATCCACACAGCTATCCCATCAAGAGTTAACATGCCCATCGACACATTACCCATCTCACTCTGTACCAGCCTATACATGTCAACCACAGCCACAGCCACAGCCACATGAAGGCTGGTTAACCGAAACGTGTGTGTGTGTGTGGGACCTCCAGCACGGGCACAAACCCAGACACCGCTGAGAGACACGTCACATGACATCAGCACCTGCTACACACACTGTGTACCTCCGAGTGTGTGGCCATGTGGACGGAAAGGATGGCAGAAGTGCCGATCACTGCTTTAGTCAGCCACACTGAGAACAACACGCAAGCGCTGAGGAATATGAAGAGCGTAAAGCGTTTGTTTCACTGAAACATCACTAACGTCTCCACACCTTTACCCGTCTGTGTTTAGTCCCAATTAAATGACCTGCATTTGCACTCAAGACAGAATTGTTCAATGGTTCTTCAAGTTACCCAGCAATAGAGGAACAGCAGAAACAGGGAAAGCTTTGCATGACTCAGCAGTACACGAGTGATGATAATACAATACGAGCAACTTTATATCCGTTACTAAACATCAGCCGAGTTATTATCATTCACGATGTGCTTCACGATCAGCCCACTGGAGTCGAGAGGGAGGGGAGAATCACACACACACACACACACACACACACACAGAGAAAGCTTCAACCTTTCAGCTGTAGAGGACATTGACAGCGGACAGACACGAGGGCTGGAGCTGAGACGTCACTGCAGTCACACACACACACACACAGCGCTGGGAGCTGCTGCACGCGTGAATCGCCACAGCGTTTGAGAAGCGTTTGTCATGCAAGCCGAAGGTCAAGACTTACTGGACGGACACACTCTCGGCGTCGGACAGGCCCGGCTGGGAGAAGCAGCCTGACACTACGGAGCCCATGACGTCGGCTGGCGTGTGTGTGTGTGTGTGCGGACACACTCCTGGATGCTCGGCGCTGACCTACATGGACACGGCGCTCTGCTTGTGCTTATTCATTACTGTGGCGAGTCTCATCACTACAGCTCAACTCCGGCGTCTCCCTCCATCTGCGGGCCGGCCGGGGGCTGGGCCAAACACACGCGTGAGTGTGTGTGTGTGTGTGTGCTTTATTTACATCCATCATGCTCCGGGGCACAAGGCTGCAGCCTGCGGTTTGATGCTGCGCCGGCGCTATAAATAACAGCAGGGCTGATGGGTCTGATGAGGAGGAAATGTAGCGTGATTTCTGACGAGGACGCATGTTTACTGATCACCGTTGTAGTGCTGTGTACAGTGTGTGTCTCGCTGCATGTGGAGTCTCAAATGTGCTTTACAAATGATATTATATCCGTATATAAGCACTGATTCATCACATTATCCACACGAGAGGCTGAATGAACGCAGCGAACAGCCGGTTTAATGAAGTGTGTAAGCTGCATTTAGCCGTCCATAAAACACACGAGCTCCTTCAACTCAGCTGATCAGCATCTCATTGGTCTCCCGAGTGTTTAATATTGTTCTGTACACACACAGTTTGCTTATATACAGGAATCACAACCACATTATACAAACCATTCACTCCATCCAAATCCACAAACACTGAATTCACTTCAAATTCGCATGTTGTGAACTGAGCCGAACTGAACATAGCTTCTCAGTGACATCACTCTCTTTCGGAAACTATTTTCTATGAAATCCCGTAACGTGTGTGTGTATGTGTGTGTGTCTTGACTCACTCCTCTGTACTCCATCGTTTCCCATTAGCTCTGTAGCTCTCGGGCTGGTGAGATGTTTAAAAGCAACATCTTAAAGGTGCAGTGAGCAGTTTCTGATGTTTGAAATCGACCCTTCATTGCTTCCACACCAAAATGCACAAATACGCAATGCAAGAGTGGATGTCTCTCTGAAGCCAAGCAAGATAATGCTTTGTGAAAAATAAAGCAAATATGACGAAGTACACTGGAGTATATACAAGCAAGCAAGAGTGTGTTGTTAGTCCAGACAAACAGTGACACTCAAACTGTCCTGTTACTGGAGCTAACATTACAACAACAGCATATCTTGGTTCTGTGAAACAAAGCAAAACCAGTGTTACTCACGTATGGAGTAGAAACAACACCAGTGTCCGCTATCAGGCCTTCCCGCTGAGCTCTCTGCAGCGCTGGGCAGCTTTCCTAGTATTAACGCGGATCCTAAAACTTGCCTGATCGTAACCATTTATTTTCCAGTGATAATTCTCTGAGCTTTTCTCTTTTGTAATGTCTCTCAGTCATCTCTCTTTCTACAGTCTTTCTTCAAATCTCCCTCTTGCTCTCTCTCTCCCCTCCCCCATCATGAGTGGACACGCCCCCTACTGCTGATTGGCTCACTCTCCCTCCTCCCCCATCATGAGTGGACACGCCCCCTACTGCTGATTGGCTCTCTCTCTCTCTCCTCCCCTATCATGAGTGGGCACGCCCCCTACTGCTGATTGGCTCACTCTCCCTCCTCCCCCATCATGAGTGGGCACGCCCCCTACTGCTGATTGGCTCACTCTCTCTCCCTTCCCCCATCATGAGTGGACACGCCCCCTACTGCGGATTGGCTCACTCTCTCTCCCTTCCCCCATCATGAGTGGACACGCCCCCTACTGCGGATTGGCTCACTCTCTCTCCCTTCCCCCATCATGAGTGGACACGCCCCCTACTGCGGATTGGCTCACTCTCTCTCCCTTCCCCCATCATGAGTGGACACGCCCCCTACTGCGGATTGGCTCACTCTCTCTCCCTTCCCCCATCATGAGTGGGCACGCCCCCTACTGCTGATTGGCTCACTCTCTCTCCTCCCCCCTCATGAGTGGGCACGCCCCCTACTGCTGATTGACTCACTCTCTCTCCTCCCCCATCATGAGTGGACACGCCCCCTACTGCTGATTGGCTCACTCTCTCTCCCTTCCCCCATCATGAGTGGACACGCCCCCTACTGCTGATTGGCTCTCTCTCTCTCTCTCCTCCCCTATCATGAGTGGACACGCCCCCTACTGCTGATTGGCTCTCTCTCTCTGCCCTCTCCCATCATGATTGGACACGCCCCCTACTGCTGATTGGCTCACTCTCTCTCTCCTCCCCCCTCATGAGTGGACACGCCCCCTACTGCTGATTGGCTCTCTCTCTCCCCTCCCCCATCATGAGTGGACACGCCCCCTACTGCTGATTGGCTCTCTCTCTCTCCCTTCTCCCATCATGAGTGGACACGCCCCCTACTGCTGATTGGCTCTCTCTCTCTCCCTTCTCCCATCATGAGTGGACACACCCCCAAATGCTGATTGGCTCACTCTCGCTCTCCTCCCCCCATCATGAATGGACACGCCCCCTACTGCTGATTGGCTCTCTCTCTCTCCCCTCTCCCATCATGAGTGGACATAGGGCTGGGCGATAAAACGATAACGATAATTATCGCGATATAATTTTTCTCGATAAAACGATATCAAGAGCTCGATAAATGTTCGATAATGTTTTTGCGCCAAAAGCGGAACGAATCTCATCTGAACCGCGCGCGCCACACGGACCGTTTATCTGCTCGGCTCAAAGTCCAAACGGCAGCGCAGCGCGAGTTCACTAGAGCAGACGCGTTTACTCTGATCGGCCTTTGTCACGAGATCCAGTGAGAAGCGCTTTTATTCAGCGAGGAACACACGTCTCAGTGATTTAAACCAGTTTAAAGGCAGATGAAGCTGACGAACAGGAGAAACACTGTGCGCAACGATACAGTCAGAAGGCTTTTCCTTCGACACATTCCCATCATTTACCACGGATTTAACGTTACTGTAACGTTAGCCTAGTAATATTAACTGCACCATGAAATGTGGGATATGTATATATTGAATTGTATAATATTATTAATGTAGACAATGTAAGGACTAATGGAATATAATTACAGTTTTTAATAATGTATTTAGGCTACTGGTTTTCATAAATACCATAGAAACCATAAAGTTACATTTTATCTGTGGTTATGATCTAAATGCATGATGCTGGCTGACCAATGGTTAATTTTTATAAAACTAAAGAATATTACATTTTACCAAATAAAAATAATGTTGTTACTTTTTTTTAACAGATGTTAGGCTACTGTTTTTGTTAATGAACATAAATTGTATTAAGTAAATCTGCATCCTAACTCAAGCTAATACTACTGAAATAAAGATATTTATTTTGTTAAGGAAAAATGTCAAATGTTTCAATGTTCTACCTCGGATTTGTGAATGTTCCCCTGTTTGGCAAGTGTTTGTCATGATATGTTCTGACAATAAAGAGTAGTTTAAAAACACAACGCTCTGGTTTCTACAGCTTTCACTTAGGAGTACAAATCTGTCTTTAAACTTGAAATAAATAAAGATTTGACATTTATCGATAATTATCGATATCGACTGATATAAAAAAAAATATCGTGATATTTTTTTGGGGCCATATCGCCCAGCCCTAAGTGGACACACCCCCAAATGCTGATTGGCTCACTCTCTCTCTCCTCCCCCCATCATGAATGGACACGCCCCCTACTGCTGATTGGCTCTCTCTCTCTCCCCTCCCCCATCATGAGTGGACACGCCCCCAAATGCTGATTGGCTCACTCTCTCTGGTGGTTGAGGAGATTCCCCCTTCTATGTAAAGCGCTTTGAGTGTCCAGAAAAGTGCTATATAAATGTGATGAATTATTACTGCTGATTGGCTCTCTCTCTCTCCCTTCCCCGATCATGAGTGGACACGCCCCCTACTGCGGATTGGCTCACTCTCTCTCCCTTCCCCCATCATGAGTGGACACGCCCCCTACTGCGGATTGGCTCTCTCTCTCCTCCCCCATCATGAGTGGACACGCCCCCTACTGCTGATTGGCTCACTCTCTCTCCCTTCCCCCATCATGAGTGGACACGCCCCCTACTGCGGATTGGCTCTCTCTCTCCTCCCCCATCATGAGTGGACACGCCCCCTACTGCTGATTGGCTCTCTCTCTCTCTCTCTCTCCTCCCCTATCATGAGTGGACACGCCCCCTACTGCTGAGTGGCTCTCTCTCTCTCCCCTCCCCCATCATGATTGGACACGCCCCCTACTGCTGATTGGCTCACTCTCTCTCCCTTCCCCCATCATGAGTGGACACGCCCCCTACTGCGGATTGGCTCTCTCTCTCCTCCCCCATCATGAGTGGACACGCCCCCTACTGCTGATTGGCTCTCTCTCTCTCTCTCCTCCCCTATCATGAGTGGACACGCCCCCTACTGCTGAGTGGCTCTCTCTCTCTCCCCTCCCCCATCATGATTGGACACGCCCCCTACTGCTGATTGGCTCACTCTCTCTCTCCTCCCCCCTCATGAGTGGACACGCCCCCTACTGCTGATTGGCTCACTCTCTCTCTCCTCCCCCCTCATGAGTGGACACGCCCCCTACTGCTGATTGGCTCTCTCTCTCCTCCCCCATCATGAGTGGACACGCCCCCTACTGCTGATTGGCTCTCTCTCTCTCTCTCCTCCCCTATCATGAGTGGACACGCCCCCTACTGCTGATTGGCTCTCTCTCTCTCCCCTCTCCCATCATGATTGGACACGCCCCCTACTGCTGATTGGCTCACTCTCTCTCTCCTCCCCCCTCATGAGTGGACACGCCCCCTACTGCTGATTGGCTCTCTCTCTCTCCCCTCCCCCATCATGAGTGGACACGCCCCCTACTGCTGATTGGCTCTCTCTCTCCCTTCTCCCAGAGCCATAGAGAGAAAGAGTTGCGACACTCCCATAGACCTCCGTTGTAAAAAATGGCGGCGCTTTTAACCGCCTACTTCCGGGATGTGGAGATCGGATTAGTTCCAAACACTGTCATTTGGGCGTTGAACCCCATTCACTTACATTGCAGCGCGTCGAGTTGTTCCAGAGGTAACTTGATGAAATATCAACCTCTTTTGAATTGTCAACTGTCTATATTGTTTTAGAGGCCCTTTGCGATGCTTATACTGGTCTTCATTTGTACATGCACAGCGTTATTATTTATATTTTATCTTGGTTGTATCAACCGATTTTCTAGCATTGCCTGGCTGCTTGCTAGCGCGACTTCGCCAGCTGTGAAGGTAGCATCTAATTAGTTCGGTAATGAATCTTTATAGCAACTTTTATTTGATTGAATTTTTGGGATATAGCCTACTAACTTTTAATTTGTTGTCTTGAGTGAAGCGGCTTGTGAGAACAATGCTGGACCTCTAGGATTGTTATGGCCATCACCAGTCCTGTGTGTTTCATGGATCACCTGTCCCTGGTTTTTGGTTTTCTTGTTCACACACACATTAACACAAGCACACATTTTTGTTGTCTGTCATTGTTTAATAAAAAATAGTTTATTTGAAAACCTTCATTTGTATCAGTGGAATTCGTTTTTAATCTGTTTTGATAATATGTGTATGGCTTAATCTTAAAATTATATAGTCTTAACATGATCATGTTTCACGTTGTGGTCCTGGGGGTGGACACTTTCATCAGAAGAAGTGAGCTAGCTTCTAAGCGAATACTGAACGGACCGCCACGGCTGACCTCTGCGTGATCACGAAGGTAACGTTAGGCTAATGGCTGAATCGGAATTTATAAGCAAAATCACGGGAATCAATAGCCTAATACAGCCCAGTTTTGCTAAAATAAATATAAGACGTCCATCATCATCAGATAAATGATATGGAAAAGTTAAGTTAGAGCCGCTAAAGCCAGTGCTACTACCCATGCGAACATGAACACTAAGCTTTTTCCGCCTAAAACTTAATATAAGTAATATACAGTACCTCGTTGCCTCTCCAAATGCAAAACTGACATTAACAAAATGCAATAACAGCTGAAAAAGTACTTGGGTGTGTGTTTTATTTTATATTTTCCGTTCAATAATGCAATCGCTGCTGTCTGTCCCATAGAATAACATGACAGCCAGCGTATGTTTTGGAACTATTGGGACTTACATGAACCACGTGACAGCCATAGCGGCGACAGCAAAGAGTGTCGCAACGCTTTCTCTCTATGGCTCTGCCTTCTCCCATCATGAGTGGACACGCCCTCTACTGCTGATTGGCTCTCTCTCTCTCCCTTCTCCCATCATGAGTGGACACGCCCTCTACTGCTGATTGGCTCTCTCTCTCTCCCTTCTCCCATCATGAGTGGACACGCCCTCTACTGCTGATTGGCTCTCTCTCTCTCCCTTCTCCCATCATGAGTGGACACACCCCCAAATGCTGATTGGCTCACTCTCTCTCTCCTCCCCCATCATGAGTGGACACACCCCCAAATGCTGATTGGCTCACTCTCTCTCTCCTCCCCCATCATGAATGGACACGCCCCCTACTGCTGATTGGCTCTCTCTCTCTCCCCTCCCCCATCATGAGTGGACACGCCCCCAACTGCTGATTGGCTCACTCTCTCTCTCCTCCCCCATCATGAGTGGCCACGCCCCCTACTGCTGATTGGCTCTCTCTCTCTCCCTTCTCCCATCATGAGTGGACACACCCCCAAATGCTGATTGGCTCACTCTCTCTCTCCTCCCCCATCATGAGTGGACACACCCCCAAATGCTGATTGACTCACTCACTCTCCTCCCCCATCATGAATGGACACGCCCCCTTCTGCTGATTGGCTCTCTCTCTCTACCCTCCCCCATCATGAGTGGACACGCCCCCTACTGCTGATTGGCTTACTCTTTTGATCAAATAAATTGTGTATACAGTAGCTGCTTTATATTTTATGAAGGGTCCTTGGCGTTAAAAAGCTTTAAAACCCTTAAAAACATAATACACTGGCTCTGTCATCAGAGGTTTAATAAACATATGGCAGTAAATGCATCTCTGGTTTCTTCTTTGCATCCACAAGGCTTGGAAATGTTGCTTTGATTACGACGGCTGTGAGATTACTCCTGTATGTGTTTAAATGCGATTGTCACTCTGCAGTGTGTATGTGGCCACAGAGGAAGCATAAGCAGAACTGTATAAAATGAGCTTCAGTCGTGATAAATATGAAATAATTAAAGTGTACTGAAACTGTACAGAACACCTCTAAAAATAAATATGAAAGTATCGACATCAGCAAAATCAAAAATTAGTTCCAGTTTCTGTTCCAGTTTTAAATGAGACAAATTATTAATACAGTTGATTTTATAATGGAAGTAATTTAAGCAATAGTTGCAAATGGTGGATTTTAAAAAGATCATAGTAAGAAAAGATCAATAAACATATATGTAATGTAATGAAAGTCAAATAAGGTCAATTTTAAAATACTTTTTAACACCATGACAAGCACACAAAACAACTCATTAACTTATCAACTCTTATTTATGGATTACAGTTATCTTGAAAAAAAGACTTTCTGAAAATAATTTTAGTATCACTGAGATTAGTATAGTTTTATTCATATTTTGAATTAGGTTTTACTGTTAAACTTTCCATTTTAATTTTAATTTGAAAGTTTTAGTAATTCTGTTTTGGTGTTTTTTAAATATTTGTAATATTTTAAATTGATAGTTTTTATTTATCATTTTTATTTCTATTTTAGTTTGTTATTATTATTATTTTTTAAATTCCTTCGCAACTAGCTGAAATAAAATATGTTGAATTTTTTTTTTTTTTTTTTTTTTACGTTTTTCAATTTCACTGTTTTAGTTTGAGTTATTTTACATCAAGTTAAACTAAATGAAAAATAGAAACACTGCCCAGGAAACTAACTGAAATTATATAAGTTATAAAAAAGTTATTTTATCTAAAGTGACGAAGGTGTTTGGTTTTAGTTAAAGTCCCCCTGTGTTGAAAATCCAGCTTTTAATGTTGTTTATATGTCTATGTGGTGTTTTTAATCTGCTTTAAGACAAACCGTGTGTAAGTTCATAAGTCGACAGCATTGCTGAGTATTTTCTGCTTAAAACTGCAGTGAACCAAAGACAGTCTCAAAAACACGGTTTGAAATCGCTGGTGTTTCTGACGTCACACACTACCTTGTAACCAATCAGATCAACGTGTGATCGTCAACCAGTGGATCTCTGAGTGAGTGAGTGAGTGGAGACGGGGCTCATTTGCATATTCATAGAACCGCGTATACTAAATTAGGTAAGGGTGTCGAGTTACATTCAAGATATTTTAAGCCATTCATTTATTTTTCAAGAAAAAAACACTTAAATATGTAATTTTGGTGATCAAAGACGAGTTTTAAGGGATACAATTATTGACTACAGGGGGACTTTAACTAAGTGCAGTTGATAAGACTTTTCAGCAGAGGGCGCCATATAATCAGCTCTCTCATCAAACTATACCCAGTGCTAAAAAAGATACACATCTACAATTTTTGCCACCCTGTCAAAGTCAAAAAGAGTTGCTGTCCACTCTTGCTGTTTCTCTGAAGTGACCTGTGTGTTCTTCTCAGATCTCAGATCATTATCTATAGTCTCGTGTACACTTAATTTAGCCAAGCCATAGCCGACTCAGTGTTACAAATATGTTAGACCTCTGCCACTAAAGATTGCTTTATCAATAATCTTCATAATCAGTTTCATCATCTCAGCTTAGACGAACTCGATATTGCAACAGAAACTTTTAACTCTCTCTTTTCCAGCACTTTAGACACAGTTGCTCCGCTGCGCTTAAAGAAGATTAAAGAACATAGTCCAACGCCGTGGCACAACGAGCACACTCAGGCCCTTACGAGAGCAGCCAGAAAAATGGAGCGCAACTGGAAGAAAACAAAACTAGAGGTGTTTCGGATTTCATGGAAGGAGAGCTCGATTGCTTACAGAGAGGCTTTAAAAGCTGCTAGATCTGCTTATTTTTCAACCCTATTAGAAGAAAATAAACATAATCCTAGGTATTTATTTGAAACAGTGGCTAAACTAACGAAAAAGAAAGCTTCAAGCCCAGAAGTTTCCAAGCAACACAGCAGTAATAACTTTATGAACTTCTTCACTTATAAGATCAATAATATCAGGGACAAAATTATAACTAACCGTCTAATACAGTATCGCATCAGGAAGTGCATTGTAGTCTCCCTGAGGGAAAATTTGATTCATTCATTGCTATAGGAGAGGAAGAATTTTGCAAACTCGTCAAATCATCTAAATCGACAACGTGCATGTTAGACCCTATACCGACTAAGCTGCTGAAAGAGATGCTTCCAGATGTCATAGATCCTCTTCTTAATATCATTAATTCGTCTTTGTCTCTAGGATACGTACCAAAAACCTTTAAGCTAGCTATGATTAAACCGCTTGTTAAAAAAACTGCAACTTGATCCTACAAAACTAGTCAATTACAGGCCGATCTCTAATCTGCCATTTCTGTCAAAGATATTAGAAAAAGCAGTATCCTCACAACTGTGTTCCTTTCTTGAAAGAAATGATATCTGCGAGGATTTTCAGTCCGGATTTAGACCGTACCATAGTACCGAGACAGCTCTCGTTAAAGTCACAAATGATTTGCTCTTATCATCCGATCATGGGTGTATCTCTCTATTAGTATTACTTGATCTTAGTGCTGCATTTGACACCATTGACCACAACATCCTTTTAAATCAGGGGTGTCCAAACTACGGCCCGTTTTTATTGGCCCGCGGCAAATTTTGAAAATATAATTGAATATGGCCCACACAAGAAGCTTGAGCTCAACTCTGTTGCACTTCTCAGTTTCAACACTAGATGGAGCTTCTCAACCGTTACCGCTAGAAAAACTTTTACTGCGAGCACCAGAAATGGCAGCACCCAAGAAACGAAAAATAGCAAGTGAGTGTAGAAGATTTCAAACACGGTGGGAAAATGAATATTTTTTCAAAGAAATCAACGGAAAAATGTGTCTGTTTGATTTGCAATGAAGATGTTGCTGTGATGAAAGACTATAATGTCCGTCGGCACTATGAAACTAAACATCAGAGCTACACATCGTACACCGGTGCCGAACGAACACAGAAAGTCAAGCAAATGCCAGCTAGTCTGCAAGGTCAACAACAGTTTTTTTTTCGTGCTAACAAAATACAGGAAAACGCCACAACAGCAAGCTATGAAGTCGCTAAACTTATTGCTCAGCACGGCAAACCGTTCTCAGACGGCGGTTTCATAAAGCAGTGCCTCATCAAAGTCACAGAAATAATGTGCCCGGAGAAAGTGCAGGATTTCAACAACGTGAGCTTATCCAGAAATACAGTGGTGCGGAGAATCGAGGACTTGTCAGCTAACGTGAAACTTCAGCTGAGAGACAAAGCTGGTGCTTTTGACTTTTACTCGATAGCATGCGATGAGAGTACAGATGCTACAGACACTGCGCAGCTGTTCATTTTTTTGCGGGGAGTAGATGATCATTTTTGCTGTACGGAGGAGCTGCTTGATATGATGAGCCTAAAAGGCACAACGACGGGTAGAGATATTTTCGAAGCTGTGTCAGAGGCAGTTGAAAAGATGGGGCTTAAATGGGACAAGCTCTGTGGAGTAACAACGGATGGAGCTCCGGCCATGACGGGCGATCGCAAAGGAATGGCATCGATGGTGTGCGCCAAGGTAAAAGAGAGCGGAGGTGAGGCTTTTAGGATGCACTGTATAATCCACCAAGAAGCACTATGTGCCAAGACTGTCCAGCTGGGCGATGTGATGAACACTGTTGTAAAAACTGTCAACATAATTCGAGCTAGAGGACTGTACCACAGATAATTTCAAGCTTTCCTTTCTGATGTGGATGCTGAATACGGGGATCTACTCTACCACTCTGAGGTGCGCTGGCTGAGCCGCGGCTATGTGCTGCAGCGCTTTTATTCGCTGAGATCAGAAATCGATCAGTTTATGAAAGAGAAGGGCCGACCTCTTCATGAACTGAGTGACCCTCTGTGGCTGGCCGACCTGGCATTTTTAGTTGATCTTACTCATCTGAATACACTGAACAAGAACCTACAAGGCAAAGAACAGCTGGTGCCTCACCTGTATGCGCACATGAAAGCCTTCCGTGTAAAGCTCCGCCTGTTTGAGACACAACTACGAAGCTTTAATGTTGCACACTTCCCTGCACTGTCTGAAATCAAGTCTGCTTTTCCAAATGCCGACCTTTCTGCTAAAAAGGAGAAATATGTGTCTGTGATTGCATCTCTCGTGACCGAATTCAACCAGCGTTTCCAAGATTTTTCTGTCATTGAAAAACAAATCAAGCTGTTCTCGACCCCCTTCCTGGTGGATGCAGAAGAAGTGGAAGAGAGTCTGCAGTTAGAACTGATTGAAATGCAATGCGATGATTCTCTGAAGAGTCAACATCAGCTTCTCTCCCTCCCTGACTTCTATCAGAGTTTGGATAGTGCCAAGTTTCCTCTGATGAGACGCCAGGCAAAAAGAATGATGAGCCTGTTCGGCTCAACATACATATGTGAACAAACATTTTCTCTGTTAAATCAGAACAAAAGCAGATTGAGAACCAGAATGGCCGATAGCCATCTCTGTGAAGTCCTTCGTGTCTCAACCACCAAACTTTCTCCTGACATGTCAGCCATCCTTCAATCCAAAGGACAGCATCACTGCTCCCACTGAGTGTAATGTTCTTCACATTATAGAATTATCAGTTCATATTAAACAGCAATAAAGCTAAAAGCAGCGCGCGTGTGACCTAGTACTACGGACAGCGGCGCCGCGCAGAGATCTGCCACATGAACGCGTTTCCCCCCGGGGGCGAGCGCTGTGAGTTGGTTGTTGCGCGAGTCTTGCTGCACCTTCCTCGTTGTCGCTTTTGATTTGTGTGCGTTAGTTTTGAAGTATTTTTTATTTGTGAGAATTGTTCTTTAGGCGAATTACCAGTCTCTTGAAATTGCCTCAGATTATTAGTCTGACAAGTCTTGCTAAATATGGTAAACCTTACAGTTTACACATGTTCATGTTTTCATGTGCCACCTGCAGGCCTGTCGTTCCAGTGCACGAGCAGTGCAGTTCCAGTTATTAACCTGACTCTTTGCAAACACACACAACTGACATTGTATTTAATTCATACCACACTTTTTACTTTAATAATAAACAGTTCTTTATTCATTTAAAATTTTAAAACCTAAACTGTTTGTTCCTGTTCCTTTTTATGTTGAGACCTTGAGTAACAAGCCAGGTCGTAAAAATGCAGTATTCATGTGTCAATATAGTGTGTGGCCCGGCCCTTTGTTTATTTTTCTGTATTTGGCCCTCACTAAAAAAAGTTTGGACACCCCTGTTTTAAATAGACTAGAAAACTATGTTGGCATTAGTGGAATTGCACTAGCATGGTTTAAATCATACTTATCTGACCATTATCAGTTTGTAGCAGTAAATGAAGAGATGTCTTATCAATCACAAGTTCAGTATGGCGTACCTCAAGGCTCAGTAGTAGGACCGCTGCTGTTCACTCTGTACATGCTACCATTAGGAGATATCATTAGGAAACATGGAATTAGCTTTCACTGTTATGCCGACGATACTCAGCTGCATATTTCTTCACGCCCTGATGAAACTTACCAATTCACAAAATGAACAGAATGCATAGCTGATATAAAACACTGGATGACTTGTAATTTCCTACTACTAAATTCAGAAAAAAATGAGTTTCTAATTATTGGACCAAAAACTTCCACACGTAATAACCTAGAGTACTGTCTAACACTTGATGGCTGCTCTGTCAAGTCCTCGTCGTCGGTTAGGAACCTGGGTGTGCTCTTTGATACCAATCTTTCATTTGAAAGTCACGTGTGTAGTATCTGTAAAACCGCATTTTTTAATCAAAAAAATTTATCTAAATTACGTCATATGCTCTCAATGAATAATGCGGAACAATTAGTTCATGCGTTCATGACCTCAAGGCTAGATTATTGTAATGCTCTACTGGGTGGTTGCCCTGCACGCTTAACAAACAAACTACAGCTAGTTCAAAACGCAGCAGCTCGAGTTCTTACCAGAACCAGGAAGTTTGACCATATTAGCCCCGTTCTGTCAACACTGCATTGGCTTCCTATTAAACATTGTATAAATTAAAAAATATTGCTGATCACTTACAAAGCACTAAATGGTTTAGCTCCGCAGTACTTGAGCGAGCTCTTAACGCATTATAGTCCTTCACGTCGACTCTGATCTCAAAACTCCGGCCAGTTAATAATACCTAGAATATCAAAATCGACTGCTGGCGGTAGATCCTTTTCCTATTTAGCACCAAAACTCTGGAACAGTCTTCCTAACATTGTCCGGGAAGCAGACACACTCTGTCAGTTCAAAGCCAGATTAAAGACACATCTCTTTGACATAACACAATTATAGACTTCTATAACTCAATGTTAGGCTGCATAGATTAGATCAGCCGGAACCGGGAACACTTCCCATAAATCCTGATGTACTCGTTACATCATAAGAAGAATGGCATCTACTCTAATATTAGTGTCTCTGTTTATCCCGAGGTTTACCGCAGTCTGCCGTATCCGGATCTGATGAAGGACCTGCGCCAGGACACGACGACAACGCAGTGCTGAAGTGTCCACTAGTCTCTCCCCTGTGAAGGCCTCCTTCCCTTTACCTCTGTACAGATAAAACGTTGTCGGGATAATTCCGGTTCGCGTGGCTACGCAGACGCGACAAAAATTCCTGAAGTATACATTTTTAAGGCCTAACAAGTAGTTTGTTGAGGGTTGATTTGTGAAGGGCTACACGCCTGCGCACATATATATTCAAACGCGTATACCTATCGACCGAACACGTGATGCGCATGTGCGCGCCGTTTGTTTTCGCGGGTTTGTGTTTCTGTTATCACTGTAAAGCTGCTTTGAAACAATCCATACTGTTAAAAGCGCTATATAAATGAAGGTGACTTGACTTGACTTCTTACCTCAAACAGCCCGTCAGCCAGTCTCTGTGGTTTCCACCGTTGGCTGTGGAGAGGAAGGACGAGGTGAGCTCCAGCGCTGCCCCCCCGCTCGGCTTCGAGACGCTCAGCACCTCAGTGTCCGAATCCAGGAACAGGCTCCTGTCCTTCAGCCGCTGCTGGATCATGGGAGTGAGGGGGATGTCCAGGGCGAAGGAGGGCTCCGGATCGGCTTGGGAACGGGGTTCAGGTTCAGGTTTCGGGGTGTCCAGCGAGTCCATGCTGCTGTAGAGAGTCGCCCGCAGACGCTCAGACTCCAGGATGCTCTCGAACCGGCAGCTGAAGACATCTGTGGAGTCACTCTCACCTTCAGGACTCCTGAAACACACACACACTTCTCAATAACAGCTCAGCACACAGGGCGAGAGGAAACAGGAAGACCGAAACAGAAGTTGGCTTTGTGACATGCGTACGTTTACATTAAGGAGTAAGCCCTTGTTAGAGACTTCATGATGGGTAAAACTCAAGCGTATGCTACGACATATGCTAATCTGGCAACATACGCCATAAGAGTGAATTTCACAAAAACAGGGAGGCTCACATCTCACCCCAGAATGAAAAGAATGAATCGTTTGCATTTAAAAAATTGAATAAAGCCTTTTAGGATTATAGTTTAGAAATTAAGCACATTTCTTCTTAAACTATCATTTCCATAAAGCATTTATGCTTCTTATTACTGAAATACAGTATTATTACCAATGATTTGGTAACACTTTACAATAAGGTTCATTAGTTAACCTTAGTTAACATTACTACAGTAAGAATAAACAATTATTTTGTTAACATAAGTTAATGCACCGTGAACTAACATGAACAAACAATGAACAGCTGCATTTTTATTAACTAACATTAATAAAGATGAATAAATACTGTAACAAATGTAGTGCTTATTTTTAGTTTATGTTGGTCGTAAAACAAATGTTAATTCCCATGACAACGCAACATTATGCCAAATATTATTTATGATCTGTATATGTTCTAGATAAATTCATGAGCCGCCCACAGGAAGTTAAAAATGCCTGCTTCCATTATAAAGCCGCAAGCCTGGTTCCTCTTAGCAGCTGAAAGTGAACAGCGCTTCCTCTATTGTGCGGATCAGTTCTGACGAACACCGAGCAGAGAGAATAGAGGAAGTGAAAGCCATGGAGAACTGACTGTATACAGTAAGCAGACGAGCCGATGAACAGGGCGCTTGAGCTCTGTGTTGTGTAAAGTGCAGGTGTGTCTCTGGCCTGTTCACGCAATTTACATATGAACTGAAGGAAAAACACACGGAGAGCATCAGCTTTAGTTTCTGCTCTGAGACCAGCCGAACACAGTGAGTGTGTGTTAGAAATCAGGAATGGTGAGAGAACATTGTGCTTGGTACATTTTTCATCTTCAAACCAAACTTGTGTCTCCAGTCTCAAATTTATATCCCATCTGGCTAGAGCTCTTCCCATAATGTTTACACATTAGGTCAGTAGGCGGAGAGTAGACTGTCTAAAGTGGACTATAAACATATATAAATATACAGTGGGGAGAACAAGTATTTATACACTGCTGATTTTGCAGGTTTTCCCACTTACAAAGCATGTAGAGGTCTGTAATTTTTATCATAGGTAATCTTTAACTGTGAGAGACAGAATCTAAAACAAAAATCCAGAAAATAACATTGTATGATTTTTAAATAATTAATTTGCATTTTATTGCATGACGTAAGTATTTGATCACCTACCAACCAGTAAGAATTGCGGCTCTCACAGACCTGTTAGTTTTTCTTTAAGAAGCCCCCCTGTTCTCCACTCATTACCTGTATTAACTGCACCAGTTTGAACTCGTTACCTGTATAAAAGACACCTGTCCACACACTCAATCAAACAGACTCCAACCTCTCCACAATGGCCAAGACGAGAGAGCTGTGTAAGGACATCAGGGATAAACTGTAGACCTGCACAAGGCTGGGATGGGCTACAGGACAATAGGCATCAGCTTGGTGAGAAGGCAACAACTGTTGGCGTAATTATTAGAAAAGGGAAGAAGTTCAAGATAACGGTCAATCTCCCTCGGTCTGGGGCACCATGCAAGATCTCACCTCGTGGGGCAACAATGATCATGAGGAAGGTGCGGGATCAGCCCAGAACTACACGGCAGGACCTGGTCAATGACCTGAAGAGAGCTGGGACCACAGTCTCACAGAAAACCATTAGTAACACACTACGCCGTCATGGATTAAACTCCTGCAGCGCACGCAAGGTCCCCCTGCTCAAGCCAGCGCATGTCCAGGCCGTCTGAAGTCTGCCAATGACCATCTGGATGATCCAGAGGAGGAATGGGAGAAGGTCATGTGGTCTGATGAGACAAAAATTGAGCTTTTTGGTCTAAACTCCACTCACCCTATTTGGAGGAAGAAGAAGGATGAGAACAACCCCAAGAACACCATCCCAACCGTGAAGCATGGAGGTGGACATCATTCTCTGGGGATGCTTCTCTGCAAAGGGGACCGGACGACTGCACCGTATCGAGGGGAGGATAGAAGGGGTCGTGTATCGCCAGATCTTGGCCAACAACCTCCTTCCCTCAGTAAGAGCATTGAAGATGGGTCGTGTCTGGGTCTTCCAGCAGGACAACGACCCGAAACACACAGCCAGGGCAACTGAGGAGTGGCTCCGTAAGAAGCATCTCGAGGTCCTGGAGTGGCCTAGCCAGTCTGCAGATCTGAACCCAATAGAAGATCTGTGGAGGAGCTGAGAGTCCGTATTGCCCAGCGACAGCCCCGAAACCTGAAGGGTCTGGAGAAGGTGTGTGTGGAGGAGTGGGCCAAAATCCCCAGTGTGTGCAAACCTGGTCCAGAACTACAGGAAACCTATGATCTCTGTAACTGCAAACAAAGGTTTCTGTACCAAATATTAAGTTCTACCAGAAAGACTCGGGAGAATAAATACTGTGACAATTAACATTTATTAAGAGCTCAGCAAGCAATCGAGTTCTTTGGCGTAGGCCCCGTCCGTAGCTTGCAATCCTAGGGTTCGGACTCTGCATGTCCTGCCTGAAGACGAAGGCAGGGGTGCAGCCGACCCCCAGCGAAGTAAGGGAAGGGGCCGTCTGGTGGTGGTGGGGTGGATGGAGGAGAAAGACATCTTGGTGTTATGTGGAGGATGGAGGGAAAGACCCGTCTTGGAGGTGGTGGGGAGGGTGGAGGTGAATGGAGCGACAGCATCTGCGAACTCAGACGTGTGTAAGTACCATCCTTTTATACCGAAAGTATTAGGATATGATTGGATAGATGAGAAGGTAATAAGTAACGTAACAATTGAGTCTTCCCGGCAGAACTTGCGCTAGAGCTTCATTTCTGCTTTTTTGATGTATCAAATACTTATGTCATGCAATAAAATGCTAATTTTATGATAAAAATGACAGACTTCTACATGCTTTGCAAGTGGGAAAACCTGCAAAATTGGCAGTGTATCAAATACTTGTTCTCCCCACTGTATATATATATATACATAAATATACATAGGTGTGCTCCTAAAGGTTGACAACAAACTGATATTGCCTTCTAGATTATGGCAATACCAAAATGCAATGTGAGAGTCACTAGGCGCGTTTCCATTACAGATTTGCGCAAAACTTTTGTGATTTTTTCTAAATGTCGACAATTGCGAAATGACAGCGTTTCCATTAACCGATGTTATGCGACTAAAACGTAATTTTTACGTCAGGTGACTGTAAATGCGCAAAAAACATTTCCATTGCATTTTTGCAAAATATTTCTTTTTCGAATTGGCTGCAAAACCACCTATTTTTGCGATAAATGGGAGCTTTTGCTAAATTGACGTGTTTCCATTGGGCGTATTTAAAATTCGCAATTTGCGCAATTTGAAGGGTAATGGAAATGCGGCTAGTGAAACAATCATAATCAAGTCAGCAAACAAGTCAAGAAAAATGCAGAGTTTAATACTAAAAACATTACAGTAACAGCCCATGCAGAGCATTTTACTTAGTTAAGATGCTGTCTATGAAAAATGTTGTGTTCATTTAAAAATGTCCCAAAAAAAGTTAAATTGCTATTAAAAAGAGATAAGAAATACAATACTGATTATTTTAATGATAAAGCGTCTGATTATGAGGGTTGCCAGGCCAGTGTAACAAAACTAGCCCATATATCAAAATATGCCACTCCCACACCTAAAATACATATTTTACAGGCACCGTTGAGCATTATACACAATTTCAAAATCACTAGAAGTAATTGTGTTTTCATAAAGGAGCACACAAGAGCTAAAAGGCTTCCTTCCAGTGTCTTTCCCTAAAACATGTATTATCTAGCACGGTTTGATCATTGCTAGAATATAAAATGGGTCAAATATTTCAAACATTTCAGTCAAACACTATTTATGCAATATGTCAAACCTTTAACCCGCAAGAAATACAACTTGGGGCAACAGTTAAAAAGGAAGCCAAAACCACAGGAAAACCAAAGACTTGGCAACCCAGCAAAAATATTTTTTTAATTATAGCTTTTATTTTGAATTTTTCACATAAAAATAATTTAAGAAGTATAATAAACATATGAATAGCCCAAAAACATTAATAATACAAATAATGTTAACACTTTACAATAAGGTTCATCAGTTAATGTATTAACTAACATGAACTAACAATGAGCAATACATTAGTTACAGTATGTATTAATATTTGTTAATGTTAATTAATGAAAAGTTAGTTTGTGTTAGTTCACAGTGCATTAACTAATGTTAACAAATAAAAACATTTGATTTGAATAATATATTAGTAAATGTTGAAATTAGCAGCAACAAAGATGAAACTTTTGCTGTAGAAGTATTGTTCATTCTTAGTTCATGTTAACTAAGGTAGGTAACTAATGTTAACTAATGAACCTTATTGTAAAGTGTTACCCAAATTATTATTTAGTTACATAAAAATATGCAAACAAGACAAAAATAAGTTAATTTACCAGTGAACACGGTTGCGTCCTGTTCAACACACACCGGTTTAACTATGTCTTAGAATTTAAATAGAAAAGTGTGAATAATATCTGTTGAAAATATCAATGACTCTCTCCATTAGGCAAGTGATGAGTGTGATGAAGAGGCACTGTACCTGTCAGAGGCGTTGTCTCCTGTGTGTGTGTGGTCGGGTCTGTGCTCGAGCTCTCGCCCCTGAGCCGCTCCTGTGTGTGTGTGATCGCACTCTCGCCCCTGAGCCGCTCCTGTGGCGTCTGAGAGCTGTGTGTCCCTACTCAGTTCCTCTTTCACACTGCAGTTCTGCATGTCTCCGTTCGCTACACTCTCTGCCCTGCTCTCCACAAACCGCAGCTTCTTCGGCGGCTTGTCCCGCAGTTTGCCCCCTTCCATAAAGCCGCTGAAGATGCCCGGGATCTCGGCCAGGATTTTGTTGGATTCCTCTAGAGACTCGTCCACGAGTTCTGCTGGTCCTGCCCTCTTGCCCTCCGTCTCCTTCCCAGTGTGTTCTGCAGCCGGAGTCGGGCTGGCGCGGGGGTTATTCTGGCTGGGCGCTGCAGTGCTGGGGTCCCGTGTGAAGCAGCTGATCTCGCTAGCGGCCGCAATGACGGAGCTGGGGTCCTTGATGAGCGCATCACACCACGAGTCGAACAGAGAGTCTCCAGCGAGCTCAGACGGGCCGTTCGGAAGGTCCAGGCCCGGCTTGGCCATGTCCAGGGCTGGCGTCGGGCTTGGGTTCTGTCCGCTGCAGGGGATCATGGGTGAGGCGGGCGCGTCTCCTGGCGTCGAGTCCTGTTGGGCCGAGGCATCATGACTGCGAGCGTTCAGGCCACTTAACAGCTTCGACAGCTCACGGTCAATCTCCTGGAAGAGGGACGTCTCGTCAATGTCATCGTCTTCAAGACCTGAGCCGCTTTCCTGGTTCGCTTGGGTTGGAGAGGTCACTGTTTGAGAAAACACAGCATGAAGAATAGAGATCAGTAGGTGTTGACTCTGTCAAATCTGATTGAGTGCTGTAAAATCAACTTAAAGGGATAGTTCACCCAAAAATACAAATTACCCAATGATTTACTCACCCTCAAGTCATCCTAGGTGTATATGACATTCTTCTTTTAGACGAATACAATCGGGAGTTATATAAAAAAAAATGTGCTTGCTCTTCCCAGCTTTATAATGGCAGTGAATTACTGTTTCTGTTTTGAAGTCCAGAAAAGTGCATTTATCTATGATAAAAGTGCATCTATCCATGATAAAAGTTAATCTATCTATGATAAAAGTGCCTATCCATGATAAAAGTTAATCTATCCATGATAAAAGTTAATCTATCCATGATAAAAGTGAATCTATCCATCATAAAAGTGCATCTATTCATGATGGGGCATCATGAACCCCCTGGGGCTGGCGGTCGCGCCGGCGCGATTATCTCGCTTTTTTTCTTATCAGTGCAAAAGAGACTCAAATAACTCTGTCGATTTTTGTCATTCAGGCCAGTGTTATACATCATTCAAAACTGTTAAATGTCTACTTTTATATGTGTACACTCACAAAAACCAAATGTTCTGCTTTTACACTCTGTCAGTTCAAAGCTAGATTAAAGACATCTCTGTGACCTGACATTCACATAATACATTATTGACTTCTATAATTCAATGTTAAGGCCTCATTATACTTCTGCGTCGAACTCACGCCGTAGCTACGTCGTAGGCTGTGTGTAGCGTGCGTACCCTTCGGCGTACCCTGACGTCCACCTCTCCAAAAATGTAACGCGTCAATTCTACGCGGACGCAAGCGCTGTGATTGGTCTGCTAGAACCCCTCCCTCGGGTTTCACACGCTCCCTCTGCATGAGTAATTGCGCGTCAACACGGAAAACGACGCAGAAGTATAAACGAAAACCAATGCGTTGCCTACAGCGTAGTGGCTCCGGCGTAGGTCCGACGCAGAAGTATAAATCAGCCTTTAGGCTGCATAGATTAGGTCAGCCGGAACTGGGAACACTTCCCCTAAATCCTGATGTACTCGTTACATCATAAGAAGAATGCCATCTACGCTAATTTTAGTGTCTTTGTTTATCCCGAGGTTTTCCCGCAGCCTGCCGGATCCAGGCCGTATCCAGATCTGATGAAGGACCTTCGCCTGGACCCGATGACAACGCAGTGCTGAAGTGCCAACTAGCCTCTCCCTATGGAGGATCCCTTTACCACTCTACAGATAAAGCATTGTCGGGATAATCTCGGTTTCGGGTATCTACCCCAAAGTGATCAAATTCTGTCTAAAAATGTTTAAGGCCAGACAAGTAGTTTGTTAAGGCTTGGTTTGTAGAGAATTACAAACATGCGCACATATATTCAAACGCACATAACTATAGAATTAATTCTTGATGCGCACGTGAGCATCAGTGTTTCTCACAGGTTCAGTTTAAAGTCTGTGTAGAGAGAACGGTGTCGTCTTAGCGGCCCCTAATTTAATAACTAATGATCGTTGCGACGGAAGTGAATCAATCAAAACTAACTTTATCTGGAAAATAACATTATTCAAGAACCGCTATAAAGACAAAACAATCTGTTACCTTAAATTATACGTTTATCTCTGTAAAGCCGTTTTGAAACAATCTACGGTGTTAAAATCGCTATATAAATGAAGATGACTTGACTGCTTTCTTACACAAAACATGTCTTGCAAATTTTAAATCAATATTTATTTTTTTATCTGAATGAGTACGCAGGATGATTTTCACATAGTTTTGGAGTTAATATTCTAGGCTACGTGATACAATTTTCAAGAGTCTTGTGAAGAAATAATCAGTTTGGGTTTCATGACCTTATTTCAGTGACACTTTCTTTTCTTTTTTTTCACAAACCACACATAAACGTCATTATCTCAAAACTACAAACTTTTACATACATGCTGCTGACATATTATTGTAGCAGAGTTTGTTCTGAATACAGTGTAATAAGACTTTAGCCATGAAAATGTCACAAGTAACAGAAATAAGCAAAAATGTCAGAGCAACTCCAGGGCCCAGAAAACCCCTCAGACCCCAGAGGGTTAAACTGCTCCACACGGCTCTGAGGGGTTAATAAAGGCCTTCTGAAGCAAAGTGTTGAGTTTATGTAAGAAAAATATTCATATTTAACACGCTAGTAAAATTCTAGCTTCCAGCCAAACGAACAAACACAATCTACTTACGCCTAAAGCTCAACTTAAGCAACTTGTGCAGGGGGAGCTCGGCTTCCCTTAATAAGACATGGGCTCCCCTGAAAACGTGATTTGTGAAATTTTGGGGGGTCTCAAAAAATATTGACAATGTGTTATTTTGACATGCAATTTCAGTTTTGTGTAATGTGATCATCGTGGATTATTATGTGTAAAATAGCAAAAATATCATTCATTCATGCATGGCGGCGATTTAAACCTACCGGTAATTCACTTCAATAAAGATACATGCAATTCTTGTCATGAGCATCACGGTGTGGTGGCGCTGCGGTGCGGTTCCACTCATGTTAACTCAAAGATTTGTCAAAAAAAAAAAATATAAACGAGGCCCTTGTCCTGCGTGCGAAGTCCTTGAAATCCATTCTGGGTTAAGGTAAGGCATGTTATTCCCGAAATGTTTTGTGGCTGGGTTGTTATAGGTCTGCGTGACTCTCGATGTCTTAGGCCTAATTGAACAGAGGAATTATGGTAGCCTATTCTTCTGTAGCCCGACGAGTAAATTAACCGTTGTTCTCGTGAACTCAAAGACTATTTATAGACCACTTGTGGGTGGATGTTTGCTGTTTGACCTATTAATTTGTGTCGATAAAGTATAATAGGGTCAATCCTGTATAGTGATTTATAGTAGATCAATCCTGTATAGTGATTTATAGTAGATCAATCCTGTATAGTGATTTATAGTAGATCAATCCTGTATAGTGATTTATAGTAGATCAATCCTGTATAGTGATTTATAGTAGATCAATCCTGTATAGTGCTTGCATAAAACAAGTAGTGCATACACTTGTAGCTGAACATGTATCTGTCGTTCATGAACGATAGGATACGTTCATTGCGTCTGTCACGTGACAAATGAACGAAAGACTCGGAAGGTAAAGTAATTATTTATGTTCCTTGTAAATTATTGTTGACTGCATGATTTCTTTATTCAGAATATGATCAAGATTGCGTAGGTGCAAGTGTTCGGGGAATTTGACTGTTAAAAGTATAAAATTTAAAGCCCCTTAAATGAACGAAATGGCTCGAAAAAAGATTTGTTAATTTTGATGAACGAGATTGAACAGGAGAGTCAGTAAAATGATCCGAACTTCACGCGCGTACACATCTCCGAGTCTCCCACCCCCCCACGTTGAAAAATAAATAAAAGTGGGCTCCCCTAAAAGACACGGTATAGTTCGAACACTGCTTGTGACGTCAGAAGTATGATGGATAGATGCACTTTTATCATGGATAGATGCACTTTTACCATGGATAGATGCACTTTGTCATGGATAGATGCACTTTTATCATGGATAGATGCACTTTTGTCATGGATAGATGCACTTTTATGATGGATAGACGCACTTTTGTCATGGATAGATGCACTTTTATCATGGATAGATGCACTTTGTAATGGATAGATGCACTTTTGTCATGGATAGATGCACTTTTATGATGGATAGATGCACTTTTGTCATGGATAGATGCACTTTTACCATGGATTGATGCACTTTTATCATGGATAGATGCGCTTTTATCATGGATAGATGCACTTTTATGATGGATAGATGCACTTTTACCATGGATAGATGCACTTTTATCATGGATAGATGCACTTTTACCATGGATAGATGCACTTTTATCATGGATAGATGCACTTTTATCATGGATAGATGCACTTTTGTCATGGATAGATGCACTTTTACCATGGATAGATGCACTTTTGTCATGGATAGATGCACTTTTACCATGGATAGATGCACTTTTGTCATGGATAGATGCACTTTTATCATGGATAGATGCACTTTTGTCATGGATAGATGCACTTTTATGATGGATAGATGCACTTTTACCATGGATAGATGCACTTTTATCATGGATAGATGCACTTTTACCATGGATAGATGCACTTTGTCATGGATAGATGCACTTTTATCATGGATAGATGCACTTTTGTCATGGATAGATGCACTTTTATGATGGATAGACGCACTTTTGTCATGGATAGATGCACTTTTATCATGGATAGATGCACTTTGTAATGGATAGATGCACTTTTGTCATGGATAGATGCACTTTTATGATGGATAGATGCACTTTTGTCATGGATAGATGCACTTTTACCATGGATAGATGCACTTTTACCATGGATAGATGCGCTTTTATCATGGATAGATGCACTTTTATGATGGATAGATGCACTTTTACCATGGATAGATGCACTTTTATCATGGATAGATGCACTTTTACCATGGATAGATGCACTTTTATCATGGATAGATGCACTTTTATCATGGATAGATGCACTTTTGTCATGGATAGATGCACTTTTGTCATGGATAGATGCACTTTTATCATGGATAGATGCACTTTTATGATGGATAGATGCACTTTTGTCATGGATAGATGCACTTTTACCATGGATTGATGCACTTTTATCATGGATAGATGCACTTTTATGATGGATAGATGCACTTTTGTCATGGATAGATGCACTTTTACCATGGATAGATGCACTTTTACCATGGATAGATGCGCTTTTATCATGGATAGATGCACTTTTATGATGGATAGATGCACTTTTACCATGGATAGATGCACTTTTATCATGGATAGATGCACTTTTACCATGGATAGATGCACTTTTATCATGGATAGATGCACTTTTATCATGGATAGATGCACTTTTGTCATGGATAGATGCACTTTTGTCATGGATAGATGCACTTTTATCATGGATAGATGCACTTTGTCATGGATAGATGCACTTTTGTCATGGATAGATGCACTTTTACCATGGATAGATGCACTTTTGTCATGGATAGATGCACTTTTATCATGGATAGATGCACTTTTGTCATGGATAGATGCACTTTTATCATGGATAGATGCACTTTGTCATGGATAGATGCACTTTTGTCATGGATAGATGCACTTTTACCATGGATAGATGCACTTTTGTCATGGATAGATGCACTTTTATCATGGATAGATGCACTTTTGTCATGGATAGATGCACATTTATCATGGATAGATGCACTTTTATAGACTTAAAAACAGAAAATGCCATTCATTACCATTATAAAGCTTGGAAGAGCCAGGACATTTTTTTTATATAACTCAGATTGTGTTCGTCTGAAAGAAGAAAGTCATATACACCTAGGATGACTTAAAGGTGAGTAAAAAAAGGGGTAATTTTCATTTTTGGGTGAACTATCCCTTTAAGTGGAGCGACTGAAACCAGCAGAAGGTGAGATGGACAAGAAAAGAAAGAGAAACTTGCAAGGCAAAAGCACGGCTGGTAGTGGCATTTCAGGCAGGCAAAAAAAAGTGCCATGATTCATTTTTCCTCTTAGACACTGTGAGCTACCATTCATGGGTTTGGGTGTGGAATATTAAAAACCAGCTGGAATGGTCAATAATAACAGTCATTTCTCAATTAAGCAACAAAAAAAAAAAAACTTAAAATTACGTACAGACCAATTTATTTGTACTGTGCAGTGGGTCGCATTAGTGGTTTGGCTTTAAAGTACAGTTTTCCCCCTTAAGTGAAGAAACACATCTGTAACACTGATTCAATAAAGGGATTCAAAGAAAACGAACGTTTCAGCTTGTGTGAGATTTCATTCTGTGCGTGTGTGTGCGTGTGCGTGTGCGTGTGCGTGCGCGCGCATGTATGTGTGTGTGTTAGTTTAGACCAGTCATATGTTGAAGTGTTTCACATGTACGAATGTTTACTATTTTTGTTCAATTATTTCAAAGGCAAAAGAAATCTGATATATTTCTGAAGCAGCGGAAAAAAATATATACTGTATATATATATATATATATATTTTACAAATATCATGCATTATTACATTTATAAATGTTTTAGGGAGTTTCACCACATTATATATTTTTTTTAACCTGAACAAACCTTTTCTTATCATAAAAAGGTCAACTTATTTGCTATTTAAAGAGACTTGTTGACTTTGAAAATCTGCATGTTGGTTTTACCAAATGATTCTGTTTTGACAGACAAATGTTTTTCATTTATTAATAAGCATTTGTTTACCCCTGAGAACGAACAATGAAAAGAATATGTCAAACTTAATAAGGTTGTCTTTCCATAATGTATTGAGAACTTTTCTATGATATCTGGACATTTATATTACCCTGACATTTTTTTTACTTTATACTATTTTAAAATAATAAAAATGTATTTTAATTTAGAAATGAAAAACTTGCTAATTACAGAAAAACTGTAATCACAATGACCTGAAAAAAAAAATCTGTAATGAGCAAGTTTTTAATTTGTTATCAGTTCTCATTTGAATATGTGTGATTTGTATTTTTTAATGCTCAGGTTGAGATGTGAGGGTCTATAAAACATGAATCATCAGTTAATCATCATGCAGATTAGTCATGTTTGTTGAGAACTGCTGAAACTCTTCACCAGGGGGCGGCATTCCTCTACAGATGATGTACAATACAGCTCTAACAGGGCAGTGTGTGTGAGATTGAGATTAGACACATGAGCCACACTTAGACATGTCAAAAGATATAAAATATTAAAGCTCGTGGCATTTATTGTAAAGAAAAACATCACAGGCATAAGCAAAACATTTGGCAAAGAGAAATTTTTCAGGTTTGAAATGATAAATCCATATCTAGTGAACAAAATGTAGACAAAATTTTTTGGAAATTTAAGTTAAATACGTCAGCTAATGAAATATAGACAGAGAGACACTGGTTGTCAAACAGACAGACTGCAATCCTGAGAGCTTATAGCAGATGCAACTCTCAAATAACTGAGAGATGCAGCTTTTTGGAGAGAATGTTTTACACACTGATAGCGTATTGGGATTTAGCGTGTAAAACCGTATCGGAAAAACTGGTTTCTTAATTAATCTTACTAAAAGCTACACCCAATAAAGCAGGGCTAGTGTACAAACTCATTGTCATCAAGACAAACATTACAAGACTTCAAATTGCTTGTGAGGAGTATTGCCTGATGTGTGTCTCTGGAGCCCAGCAGGACCAGCTCTGCTTCAGGTGCACCGCACATTATATGAACCGGGATGTAAGGTCACTGCGGTGTCACTTGTAACGCACAAGGAAGCGGTGAGCTCCGTGACTCATGTGTGTGTCGTCCTGAACAGGTTTCATCATGAACGCTGCCACTGAAGCATGACACACCCGGGATACAGAAGCACTGGGATCTTGGAGACTGAGAGTTTAATCACGTTCTGTTTGCACCGTTCATTCATCATGTCAGTGATATCCACAAAATTACATCAGGGACAATCACATTTATATATAACATCTGAACAACTAGCTGATAACACAGTGACATCACCTTCT
Source organism: Phoxinus phoxinus (assembly GCF_949152265.1). Lineage (NCBI taxonomy): Eukaryota > Metazoa > Chordata > Actinopteri > Cypriniformes > Leuciscidae > Phoxinus > Phoxinus phoxinus. The sequence goes on along the minus strand of NC_136898.1, from coordinate 25,593,516 downwards.
TTTTTACAATGCCAGCTCAAAAATGGATGCCATTAGATGCTAAACAATATGTTTCTTCACTGAATCTTCCTTTGGTATGTTCTCTCTCCCCACAGTTTCTCCCATGAGCCCCGTGGTCTTAGGGAAACCCCACACATTACTCTCCGGAACGACCAGTGTTGCCAGATCTTGCTAGGAAAACTGGGTCTGACATGCCCAAAAAAAACATCTCTCCAAAATAAACCCAAATACATAACTGTGTTCTGAAAATAACCCCCACAATTATTAATAATTTTTTAAGACATGCCCAAAGACGCCTATAATAAGCATTATAATGGCACCAATAAAAGAAAATACACTGTGTCCCAGCAGCCGCTTCATGAGTCAACAGTTGTTTACTTTAAATTGCCAGAAAAAATGCGTTGGCTGGAAAATGTGCCAAAAATAGCGGACATCGAATTAGTTCAAATGAAGCCTAAATGGTGCTAGAATTATCACTACATCAATAAATCACAATTTTGGTGGTGACTCACGTTGATGACAACTTAGGGATCTACTCTCCAGTTGGTTGCCTCTCTCAAAAGTGCATTATGTATGAGGACTGAGTATTATTATTATTATAAAAATACTCTATTATTGTCTTACCACATGCACTTCATTGACTGCCTTCAGTTTGTTAGCGTTGTGTTAGCTATAGAGAGGCAACCTGCAATTGTTATCTTCAGAGCTATTTCTATATGCTTTAACACATGTGTTGGTATAAATGGATATATTTAGGTTGATTCAGTGACTAAAAAAAACAAAAACAAAAAACAGTGTTTTACAGTGTCTAAAAATTAGTGATATTACGTGATGAAGACCCACACAGAAGTCACACATTAAGAAGAAAAGACAGTTAGCAGCAGAGAATATAGCATCACACACAGAAGTGAAAGGGAAATGGTCAAGTGTAAGAACACAATACATCACATGCAAGTAAAAGTAAGAACATAAAGTACCGCAATCTGATGAGCTTGTGTCTTCTGTGTTCCCAAAGAGAAACTGGTACTTGGCTTTGGCAACACTCTGTGCGTGTGCCGAGGAGCCGCCGACACGATCAAACGCTTCTCCCTGCGGGAACAACACACAGTTAACTCGCATGCGTTACACTGACATCATGTTAACTGGACTGGGTGACGAGGCTGGTTCAGAGATAGGCTGATCATCAGTTGCAGGAGGACGTGACGGCAGATCAGAACAGAGACTATGGCCCCATCACACACCCGGAGCAATGCAAGTGTGTTTCGCTAGGTTGAGCCCGACACAGTTATCATTTTCACGTCCTGCTACACGTTGTTTAAATAGCAAATGCATCTGTGGCCCATGGGCTGCTGGTCTGAGAACCAGGTGTGTGTTCAGGTGTATTATTCGAGCGTTTATATTCTGAGGAACTGAAATAGACTGAGCCATTGACCAACTGAACCTGCTCTAAAGACAATGGCGCAGTATTTATTTTTTGTTATTTAAAGAGCGGGTTAGTAATGTGCGCCTATAGGCTGGTCCACAACGCACTACACTTCGTCCTGTAGATGATCAGCTGATTTAACCTCGCGCACGAGCAGATCTGTGTCCTCGCTACAGAAGCGTTCAGTTTTTCTGCTTGCAAATTCCGCCGTGTGAATAGCGAATCCGCCATGGCGCGAGCGCAACAGGCTTTTAAAGGGAATGGGAGATGAGTGTTTATTGCACATTACGCCAAAAACACACCCATTACTCATTAAGAGAATAGGGACAAAACACACCCATTACTCATTAAGAGAATAGGGACAAAACACACCCATTACTCATTAAGAGAATAGGGACAAAACACACCCATTACTCATTAAGAGAATAGGGACAAAACACACCCATTACTCATTAAGAGAATAGGGACAAAACACACCCATTACTCATTAAGAGAATAAAGACGACCCTTTTAGACCATGCGCCGGGAACGCCGGCCATTTTTCCCGTCGTTAAACTAGCAAAAGTGGATTCGGGCCGACTTCACTTCGCCGTGCGCTTTAGACCGTGAGCTTATATCGCCTTCAGTTACCAAAATATGTGCATATGCCCAAAGAGAGGAATTCAGTGCTGCTCAAAGTACACTGAGAGAAAGAAACACAAGTTCAAACGGGTTTTACATGATGGACGCTGTCAAAACAAAATATGACTTGTGCGCTATATTCATCTTCTCATGTCAAGTCAAGTCACCGTTATTTATACAGCGCTTTTTACAAAACAGTGTTTCAAAGCAGCTTTACAGAGATAACAGGAACATAATGCAACAAAGTTTGTGTCTAGAAGAAAATAGCATCACACACTCTTAGAAGAAAAGGTTCTATATAGAACCTACGTATAGAACCTACGTAGTTCTATAGGCGCTACGTATTTGGAACCCCTAAAAGGTTCTACACTCTTAGAAAAAAAAGGTTCATTGGGGTTCTATATAGAACCATAGGGTTCTTTACTCAACTCCAAAGAACCTTTTATGCTCAAGAAAGAACCCTTTTGGCACAAAGGTTATTTAGGCTATTATTTGACAACACTAAATTAATTAATGAATTAACCCTAAATTAACCCCTTTTGATTGAACCCTTAAAAGGGGTTCTGTATAGAACCTTTTAGGGGTTCCAAATACGAAGCGCCTATAGAACCTTTTAAGGTTCTATATAGAACCTTTTCTTCTAAGAGTGCAGTCCAGCTTAAGAAAGTTCAGTGGTGGTTCATTTTTGTTGTAAAAAAGTGATTCATTTTGTTCATTTATATATATATATATATAGCCGCTCTGGAGAAAACCGTGATGTCCTCGTCCAGCTCAGTTCAGTTCTCATATAATGCTGTCAGTGCAGGAGATCAATAATATTGCTGAATATTAAATGCCATCTAATAGCTTTGTGAGAAGAAGTTGTATTTCAGTGAAAGTCTCTCCCTCCTCCACAGCGCTCTCATCTATTTTGTAGTTGTATATATTCAAATATGTCAAAGCGTGCCGCGGCAGGTTTCGCAACAATGAAGCTAAATGGAAACACACCAAGTTTAGAAATGCAAATAAGTATTTCTGTGAACAGTTTTGTTTTGGTGTGCACCTCACACAGAGAACACAAGACTTCAGAGGACTAGACAAGATGAGCATCGTGCCAAACGCCCTGTGAGCTCCACGGGAGACGGTCAGTCACAGAACTGGGCCAGTGGTGAGTACATGAACATTTAATTTTAGGATAAGCTGTTGGTTTAAAGTGGTGGTTGATTATGATTTCAGTTCTCTAACTTTAGTTAGTGTGTAATGTTGCTGTTTGATCATAAACAACATCTGCAAAGTTACAACGCTCAAAGTTCAAAGCAAAGGGAGATATTTGCTTTTACAGAAATTGCTTTTTAAGGACTACAAAAACCTAGAATTTACATAAACCCCGCCCCCTGAACACGATTTATAGATTATCATGACAGAATATGCTAATCAATGACTAGAAGATAACTACATAATCTACATAAATTCATCAACTAACCATTCAGAAATGTCCTGTTCTTCTACATGTTGTCACTTCTTCCTGAGTCTCTCCATCATTGTCTGACTCCGGTTTGAACATAAAAGGCTAAAAGTTTTTAAAATGTTCAGTGCGTGTGTGTGTGTGTGTGAGGTAATCGAAGCTCCGCCCCCTGTGCCGGGAGCAGCAGCTCATTTGCATTTAAAGGGACAGACACAAAACGGTGTGTTTTTGCTCACCCTCAAAAAGTGACAATTTAACATGATATATAAAAATATCTGTGGGGTATTTTGAGCTAAGACTTCACACACACACTCTGGGGACATCAGAGACTTATTTTACATCTTGTGAAAGGGCTTTATACCCCCGCTTTAACTCCAGCATGAGTATAAGACTGTGAGTGTGAATCCAGCGTTCCTGACGCTCCCGCAGGAGGCCGGTCACTATGACTCGATGCCGGCGGCTCAGGAATGTTTCTGTTTCCAGAAGCGGGCAGAGTTTTTAATACCAGTGTCTTTTGTATCTGGCGAGTAATGGACCACACTCTAGCCACATGACGGAGCATGAGGAATTACTGGAACTGAACTCGAAACGCTGTCCACTTTCAATTTCACAAGAGAAGTCAGGAGCATTACTGAAAATCTGGCCTCAGAGTTTAGGTTGGCCTGTTTTCCCTTGTTTGTTAAGATCAGGGTTCATAGACTGTGGAAATCAGACATCTTTATCAGACACCGTCTATAAAACAAGCTCAAAGTCTAACGTCAGCTTGAGAGCTGAGCATGTTTTAGGAAAAAAAACCATTACTGACTTTAACAGCTTCCCGTCAGGAATCCATAACCCCAGTTATTGACTAGATCTCCTGAAGACTCATGGTTTGTTTAAAGGTCACCAGTGACTGGAGAACGAAACACTAAGAGATGCCTCTGTTCAGTCAGTAATGATATCTACTTATGGCCATGGAAAAAACATTGTGAAATGAATGTGTTTCCATTCAAACAGCTGTGAGTGTAATGATCTCGCAGCAGTTATGAAGAGAACCCATTGAGCTTTCGTGATCCTGTTACGGCTGCAGCTAAACACCTCGTGAGACGATGCTTGGACAGCATTGTTAGGCACAGACACAGGAATGGACTGAATGCTGTCAGCTTGGACGCGCTCAGAATGTCCTCCGCTGAAATCCACTGCAAACACAGCATGCAGAAAAACTAGCAAAACACAAAACAGGAAGTGATATCAGAGCGCATCGCTGCACTCCCAGTCAATGAGGTTAGGGGTCCTAGGGGTGTGGCGATGCCCTCATGTCACGATCCGATACACATCACGATACTGAACTCACAGTACGATATTATTGCGATACTCCAAGACATATGGTAAAAGGTTAACAAAACATTTAGGCTACATTTACACGCGGACGGCTATTCTCATAAACGAACATTTCGCGCCTCTCCGTTTTTCAAAATAACCATGTAAGTGTAAACTTACTGTTGATTAAAGGGGTCATGACATGAGAAACCAAATTTGCCTTGATCTTTTGGTATATAAGAGGTCTTTGTACCATTAAAACGTCCTGCAAGTTTCATAGCTTAAGACGTCCTCCCCATTATAAACGAATAATTTATTTAATCAAGCTCTAAATACAGCTCGTTCTGGATCCATGGTAAGAAGTGACGTCACGGTACGAAGTGACGTACCAGCGTTTGCATAATGACCGCCTCCAGCAGAAGACAGTTACGCTTAAAGCGCAAGGCAACTACGCTCATTTCGTATATCGTTGTCGCGCCCGCGCGCCGCGCGCCTCACAAGTGTTCAGTGGACGGACAGCGAGTGGGTCTGTGTACAGGGAGATTACGACGCCGCAGATGTGCTGTTCCTGGCTGTGGACAAACAACATCTGTGAATACGCTGCGAAAGATCCAGACGTCAGGGAAAAATGGATGCACTTTATTTTTTGCGGACGTGTCAGTCACGGCAGTGTTAGTTTAAGCGTTTGTTCTGAAGGATGACTGTTTTGAGCTTTGCCAGAAAACTGTTGCTCAAAGATAAGTCCGTGCCGTCTATTCTGGGCTCAACAACGACGACGCAAACTGTAAGTAATGTATTTAAAACTTTAAACTACTTTTTAAATACGCTGAAAGATCCAGTCGTCAGGGAAAAATGGATGCACTTTATTTTTTGCGGACGTCCCAGTCACGGCAGTGTTAGTTTAAGCGTTTGTTCTATACATTTAAGGATGACTGTTTTGAGGAAAAAATCCCAATATGATGCTTGGCTTTGCCAGAAAACGGTTGCTCAAAGATAAGTCCGTGCCGACTATGGGCTCAATAACGACGACGCAAACTTACTTTTTACCATGGCTAATATAAACACATTTGTATAAGAGAATCTTGCAAATATGTCGCCTTTCTAGTAGGCCTACATGTGATAGAAAATTAAAAATGTTGCCTTTATCAATGCTGCATCTTCTAAGATGGCCTGTCTGTGCATGCATTTTTGTCCGTGGTACACCCTATCATTTCATTGGAATTAGTTAAATAATGTTAAACTGTTAGCAAATGAAGCTATTGGATAATTATGCAACAATAATCCGTTTTCAAGTGTCTCGGGTTAATTTTTTTTTATTAATTCAAAATAGTTTCACTTTCCATGTGGACACGGGCTGATCCAGTCTTCGTTGTTGTGGTGATCGTTCATTTTCCTCTGATTCTGGCTCAAACATAATAATGTTTTATCATTGCCAGAGCCATCGCTTCGCATGCATCACCCGCTATTAAACAGTTACGCCGAATTCGCAAACGTTCTGTCTGGGGGCGTTAATATTGATGCATAGGCACTGACGTTAGCCAATCATAACAGTGGGCGTTAACACTGAACTCTTAAAGGGGAAACACCCCCAAAACAGACTGTTTGAATCAGAGGATGAGAAACAGGGTGGGAAAAGGTCATAAATCACTACATTTTAAAAGTTTTTGGTAAAAAAAACTATAGTAATACTATAATTGCACCTAAGGGAACATAATAATAAAATAAAAAAAACCATGTCATGACCCCTTTAAAATGCTTAATTTGGTGTTACATTGTGTGTGTAAATGAATAGTCTTGGACTTGGTGCTGGAAACCCAAAGCACAGGACAATAGAGACTCCAGAATAACAATATTCATGATTCTGAAGCTGGAAATACAGGATTATTTTAGATGAATATACTTGATCTCCGTCACTGACTAGATATATTTATAATAATGTAGGCCACTTTTTACTGGTAACATCAGACATTTGGCATTATCAATATCAGGCCCACAAATATTCCCCCATTGCATTATTAAACTTTATATAAAGTAGTTTAATGTAGTACTGAATTTTTTCTCACAGTAATTTTTATTTTGAGTGAACTATACACAATACACACTGTCACTATCCACGACACATATTGTTGCATTTTTGTATTCCGGTATATTGTGACACGGTATATTGTTGTACACCCCTATCAGGTTGTAAAATGTCATGTGGTACAACTCAAATTTTTTTTTACATTTATTACATTGACTTTTTAACCTTTAAAGACCTATACAGCCGCCGCCGGCTAAAAGTTAAATGTTTAATAACGTTTGAACCGCTAATCCAATCTGTATGCTTTAAAAAGTCCCGTAAAGAGGAGATTCACGGCTTTTATGTGGTATCGGGTTAATCTCGGGCGTTTGGACATTCAGAGGCTCCGTAGTGAGTGTGATTGCGTCATCAGGTTTTGATCAGCATTGATTCGTCATAGAAACCCATGCATTTGTTTCTCTGAGCCAAACAGGAATGATTGTTGATGCTTATTCCCATCCTCATGCCCAGATTGGTTCATATATATATATGTGTCACTTCTGCTTCTGTGTTCTATTACAATGTTTTCTATTTATTTTACTTCCTGAACTTTTTTGGACACATCTACATTGTCCGTAAATTGAAAAACACACCAGCTTTTCACTGAAAATCGCCTATAATAATGTTGTAATAAATGGCTATAACTTGCTTAGGGATTGTTACATGTAGTCAACATTTCATCTGGAGATCTAGACTATACAAGTAAAACTTTCTAAAGGAAAAAATCCAAACTTCAGGAGGATTTGTCTGAGTTGAGTAAAAAAAAAAAACTAAAATTGTGCTACCGTTTTTCTTAAATCTGGTAAATTCATCCATTCCAAGACAAAATTAATATAAAATTGGGAATTTAAATGAGCTAGATCATTTAAAATGATATATGGCACTTGATGCTGACCGCTATAATGTGTTAGAGAAACAAAGAAAAGAACAGGCGAGTCAGCTGCTCCAAAAATGTTCTAGGTCTTTATGGGTTAATATACTATACAAGTTTTTTTAGTACTTATTACATGATGCTTAAGTTACACCACATGACATTTTTAGATATTTTTAATTTAAAATGAAAAGTTTTTCAAAATCATATGAACTTTCTTATTTGGACATTCTCAACAAATGATTAACAAATTATTTTTCTGACAGTTCCTTCAATGAATGAGTGGTCTTTATTTCAGTCACTTCAGATGAAGCAACAACTGTGTTATGGCACACAAGGTTATGGTATCATTGACTGATTGTTCAAATGACGATGTGAAGGAAAAGCCAGAACACTTCATTCATACCGACAGAAGTTTCCCAGAGCTCTTTGCACTTCTTCAAAAGAAGAACAATGTGACAATGAGGAGCTTGAAGGCTGATATAAAGTGGTGCAACTCTGCCAACTGAAATATTATAAATGGTGACATTTATTACGAAACTTCTGTAAATGTAGCCAAGGCTTTGCTCATGCTGTCAATCAAACTTGATACTGACAACTTGCCTTCAGAAGTCAAAATAAGTTTAAAAAAGTGATTTTTCACTATTATTTACAACAGGAACTGCATTTTCATGGGTTTAAATAAAAGGTTTTTGTTATAAGAGACAACTTTGTGCATCAAAACCACTCCTTTCCTGGTAAAAAGGGAACTTGATTTTCAAGTCAATGAACTTGCGACAGCTTTGACAAGCTAAACATGTCAGTCTCTGAGTAACATGACATTTATCCAAGCCACGAAATAAACATCATTCCATAAAATAAGTATAATGAACTACACAAAAAGCATTTCAAACTTCTCCAGCATGTTTTATAATCAAACATAGTTCACCTCTTACGCATGTTATCACGTCCGTCAAAAACTTATGCTGGCTGACAGCTGGAATATCAGAACTAATAACAGGCATAACTCACTCATGGCCATCAATCACTTCTCTGAATACTTGCCGGCTAAAAAATAAATCATTATTTCCTCACGATCCGTATTTACGAGAAGCAGAGGTTCATGCACTTCCTGGAAAACCCACACTACTGGATGTTTTAAATCCATCAACAGTGGTAACGTACGTAACGCATAACGCACTGAATGTTGAAATCGAACGTGAATGATCCGGGAACGGAGAGAAATCTTCACACTGCAGCTAAAGAGAAGAAACACCAATCCAACTGAAAACCTCACGGGTTAGTGAACATCCTAACAGCCGTTTGTTTTGACAGACATTTATCATCACCAACTACGCATTCGGATTCTGACATTCCTGATTTGAATATTTTTGACTGATTTAAAATAAAAAATAAATCATAATTTGGCAACAGATGAACTATTAAAAGAGTGATCCTGAGATAAGTCACTGTAGTCGGCCAATATTTGACTGATGTTTTATTTATTATGAACTTTAATTTATTTTATTAATGTAGTTTGAATACTATCTTTTCGGTTGCTTAAAAGATTAAATCAAATATTAAAGTTTGATAAAAAATGTCAATAAAAGATGATAGATTTTTACATGATTTGTTACACTTAATTAACTTAGCAGATTTTGCCTCGTACACTTGCTGTGTTGTTTTAACACAAATTTGGGTCAAATATGGACAAACCCAACCGTCGGGTTAACATTTTTAATTAAAAAATTTAACCCAACGGCTGAGTTTGTCCGTATTTGACCCAAATTTGTGTTGAAACAACCCAGCATTTTTAATGCATCTTCTATTCTACCTTAGCCTATATGTGTCTCTTGGACTTGGTAACAACTTTTGAAGGCTTAGTTTTGAGAAAACATGAAGTTAATAATAATAATGTGTGATTTGAGCTAAATGCAGTTGAAGGACTTTGAGTAGCCACAGAAGTCATAGCTGGGCACCATTGTTGGATGAAGTTGAATTGAGTTTTAGGACACTGTATGTCCTCCACCTGCCACAACTCATTTAGTATGCGCGGTTCTATGAATATGCAAATGAGCCCCGCCTCCACTCACTCACTCACTCAGAGATCCACTGGTTGACGATCACACGTGGATCTGATTGGTTACAAGGTAGTGTGTGACGTCAGAAACACCAGCGATTTCACACCGTGTGTTTGAGACTGTCTTTGGTTCACTGCAGTTTTAAGCAGAAAATACTCAGCAATGCTGTCGACTTATGAACTTACACATGGTTTGTCTTAAAGCAGATTAAAAACACCACACAGACACATAAACAACATTAAAAGCTGGATCACCACAGGGGGACTTTAAAGACAAGAAGTTCACAAAGTAGGGGGCGAACTGGGAAAAAGCATGAAGATGAACCAATTCTGACACTGCAGATTTTCTCAGCAGAGAGCAGTCTTGAGCTCTTGCCCTCGGGGAAGAACATGTATTTAAGGCACATAGACAGCGTGTCAGCCTGTGATCTTCACTCGTCTAACACAATAATTATTCTCAGAGAATAGAGGAATAACACGCCATTTCTGAGCCCGTTTAAGAGCTACAGCAGAGCACGGCTCATGCTAATATGGTACACCATTTTAAAGGGTTTTACGATAAAAATACAATTCAAATAAGTGTCTAATCGCCTACAGTGTAACACCTCAGGCCAAACGGCGGCCTTTATCCCATCAGAATAGGATCATCATCAAAGAGAATATATAGTGAAGCGTATGAGTCGGCTATTCATTTATTACAAATGGTTATGTGGAGAGACAAATTAATTTTTAATGCAAATATTCAATGTAGTGTCTCTTAATATAAGCTCATGAAGAAGAATTACAGAAATAATGTACAGATGGAATATAGATTGTCGCACTCCTACCAACTTATTGATGTAAAACTAGCCAGAGTCGTATTAATAGCGATACGTAAAGATGAAGTGAGTAACAACAAAGATTCCCAAAACCCAGAATGAGTTTGTTAGCTTCACCGCCATGTTGAGATCACATGACTGGACCAAGACTACTCACTTATCTCATTTTCAGACACTTTTAGCTGTGGGATAAATCGTTTGTGTCTGCATGATACTGGATCCACAGGGACCCTTTAAACCCTAGACCACTGTCATATCAGCCGGAGAAAAGGAGAACTATAGACCGAGGTCGACCGGCCCGGGCCGGTAATGTTGCCAGCGGCACAGGCGATCTCTCTCTGTGTGACGTGACACACACCCGCCTCCTGTCACTCACTCGTCTCATTCACCCCCGTTCAATTTTTGACTAATTCCCGCAGGTTTCGTGTTCACACCAAAAGTGTGCGAATACACTACCCTGGAGACCCAGAGTCACTCTGGCGTTGAGTAATGATGCTCATTAACTATGCGCTTGTAGCCGAGCTGCACCAATCACATCGGGTTATCTGATATAGACGGGCCAGAGGCGAGATGACGACAGCGCTGCGACCTCGAAGTCATTAGCAAACATTGCAAGACGGCTACGGATGAACACCAGTTGTTTGAAACGGCTTTGGCCGCTACAATGAACGAGTTATGCTGGGTCCACACTACACAGCACACCAAAAGATACCAAACCGGGCTGATTTTGGGCCGATTTCCCCCCTTCCGACAATCCTAGCCATGTCACGATTATCTTAATGGCTCTACAGATTATCTTGTCAGATTTTCCCTTGGTGTGAAGTGTGTTAAGAGTGTCTGAACCTGCTCGCGAGAACGTCGGAGCCGCCCCGATCGCGAATCGTAAATATTCAACAAGATTTAGCATCAGAAATCCTGATGTGTGGGGGGAACCCCGAGGACAAACACGCGCACGCTCTGGAGATTATCACGTGAAACGAAACAATATCCAATCAGAAAGCGAGATGATGGGAGACACAGTCATTGACACTCACACACACACACACACACACACACACACTTGCAGGAAGCTGAGTGTTAAGGGTTCCGTGAGGTTCTATAGAGGAATTAAATAACTATTTCTAAAGAGACAATAAATCCAATAAAGAATAAAGACAATAAAGAATGATTATCTTTCTGTATAAACGGTTCTGTATAATGCTGGTACAATGGGTTTTTCCCCGTGAATTTTCTGTGTAAATCATTCCAAACACTATCATCCCAACTTCTTCCTGCCATGCTTATTCTGAAGTCTCGCGAGATTGTGTGAGATTTCCTGTGTTCACAGTCGAGACTCTGGCTGAAAATCTGTTGTTGGTGTGTGTGTGTGTGTGTGTGCTTTCTTTGTCACATCATGGCACACACTATAGGAGCAAAACGGTTAAATCTAGGATTTTTTGTCCTCATTTTTGTGGTCTCTCTCTCACATATTGAAAATCTTATAAGATGTAAAAAAAAAAATTTGGTGTGTACCCAGCATTAGGCTTTAGAAACTTATTTTATTACTGTCTTTTTACTTGTTTTTTCTGAAAACAAAATGTAGTATTACCAAAAAAATCGGAAATTGGCTAAGAAAATTTTAATTGGTGCATCTCTAATTATAAACAACGAACTAAGAACATTTTTAATATCATTAGAGCAGAAATATTCAGTTGCTACTGTAGGAAAGTGCAGTAAAGTTCATTACAGCCAAGCGGTGCCAAGCCTGCTGTCAAAATAAGGAAGCACCTTGTGAGAGTATTTTGGTTATAACCCGAGTGCACTCAATCATGTAGGCTGCGGGCGGTTCCTTAAAGGGAAAATACAACAAACCTCTCGAGTCAGCTCAAGCACAGCATGCTAGAGTCCAGCAAACAGTCTGCAGTGTGGGGAAATCTGCCCTCCTCCCACACCAGGACTAAAGCAGCCCGTTAAACTGGCTCTTCCTCAGCACAGCGTTTCTCAACCGGTGGCTTGCAAAACCATCTTGAGTGTGTAGTCAAAACAACAGAATAAAGGTCATTCTGTAAAAATGCCTATTATTTTGAACGCAGTTAAAGTAAATGCTAAGAGTGCCAGAGAAAAACGTGTTGTCCTGATTCAGAATCTGCTGTCAAATGAGATGTTGTCAGGCTATACGTCAGTGTCATTATCTGAACGTTATTTTCCTAACTCGTTACGAAATTAAAGTTTCTCACCTCAGAAAAGCTAACTTTCCTGTCCTGTGTGACGCGCTGTGCTTGAGTTATGCTGTGCATCACTTCACTAGCCTATATATCAAGAGTGAATTAAAGGCAGGTTAGGCAGGTTTTTTCTAAAAAAACATTTTCCCAAATTTGTTTAAACTGTCTTTATATAGCCTACCAATACATAATTAAAATGTAAGCACTCTGAAAAGGAGAGTATAAAAATCGAGTGTCTGTAGTCCTCTCAGGGCAGCAATAAACACAGCTACTGTGTTTAAATATTCATCTTAATACAGCCGTGGTCATTTAGAAGAATCTCACACGGCCTCAAGTGTTGTTATAATGGAGATATGTAACTGATTCAATCATATAATGTGCTCTGAACCTACGTGCTTGAGTTGGTACTTTACAAAAAAAAGTTAGCTTTTCCGAGGTGAGACACTTTTATTTCGTAACAAGTTAGGAAAATAACGTTCAGATAATGACACTGCTACGACAGGCTTTTCAGAGTGGGGATCTATGACGTCACAGGGTATCAAACCCCGCCTCCGCAGAAGAAGAGCGACGCCCACTTCAACACTGCCTGTTTAGCCCCGCCCACCGACTTGCGCATTACATGAAGCTCATTATAATATGCAAAACTGTTATCCAATCATAGCAGTGGGCGTTTACTTCCAAGTCTTCAATGCGGCGCCCATAAAAACCGAGCGTTTCAGGAGCTAGCTCAAAACCAGGGTAGAAAATAGCCGATTACTTCTTCATTTTGATGTTTTTGAATGTAAAAACCAAGGGTTTTTACGTGACCCTTGTCATAAGTTGACCTCAGACAACAATATAGACAATTTTAAAAGCCAGTTCATGATCCCTTTAAATTTACAAGCATGTATTGTCAATTAGCAATTACCAAAAAGTACCAATAAATGACGTAACTGGTACGTCGTGTGTTATCTCTGAAGGATTTATTCTTCCCATCTTGATGTGCAAACAGTTAATTGCACTCTTTGCTTAAAATTTCATCAATAGTGGATCATACTTGAACACAATGTCCCTTCAGAGAGAGAGAGGCTTGCTCTGGAGAAACAGCAGTGATGATGGCTTTATTATAGGGGAGGTATTGGATGCGTCATAATTGTCTTGCTTTAAATTAACTTAATTACTGAAATTGATTTGACTCATAATATCACATTTAACATTCTTCCTCCTTATTGTGACACCCTAACCAGACACACGCAACACACATACTCTAGTTATGTCCAAAACATACTTATGATGCATACAAAATCAACATGAAATCTTATTTTTCCACCCATCGCCTCCAGCCATCATCTATAAATCACATGACCATCCAATCGACTCACCGAGGATGAAAGACCAAGATCCGTCATTATTCCTCAGAGGATATCCTCAACTTTATTATGAATGACTTTTGATTTCATCTATTTTCACTAGGAAATAAATTGCATTAAGGAGGTACGATGATTTTAAAGGTTCAGAGCACATTATATGATTGAATCAGTTGCATATCTCCATTATAACAACACTTGAGGCCTTGTGAGATTCTTCTAAATGACCACGGCTGCATGAAGATGAATATTTAGGAGATTATGATCCTTCAGTTTCTGCTTTTTATGAATTAATGACAGGCCCATTCTTATGCCTGGTTTCAATATTGCAGATGAAAGACAAAAATAACTCCATTAAAAAGCAATCAGTCGATGAAATGCTCAAAGTCCAAATGCTCCGCATGGAGACCCGTCACAGAAAGGGAAAATGCTGGAAACATCTGCTAAGAAAAGGTGGAAACATCAGGTCACTGCCGATGATTCAGCGCAGACGACCGCAGCACTGATGGATATCCGCTCGTTATATAACTGATGAACATAAAAGCCCTACGCAAACTCAAGAGCTGAGGCTGATCTCAAAGCACTGCTCAAAGATTCACTTTCAAATAAAAATGTCCTGATCATTTACTCTCCTCCATGTCTGTCTTTCTCTTCAGTCGAAAAGAAATGAAGGTTTTTGAGGAAAACATTTCATGATTTTTCTCCATATAATGGACTTCAATGGCAACCAACGGTTTGAAGGTCCAAATGTGAGTTTCAATCATAGTCCCAGTGCAGCTTCAGTCTCGGCACGATCCCAGGCGAGGAATAAGAGTCTCATCCAGCGAACCGATCGGCCATTTACTAAAATAAAATTAAAATTATATACTTTTTAACCACAAATGCCCGTCTTGTGCCATCTCTGAGATGCGGCACGCATTACATCATCACGTTGGAAAGCTCACGGAAGTACCGACCCAGTGTTTACGAGCATGATGTATGTATGTTGAATGACACTTCTACCATGGTCTGGGTGAATACTCGATTCTGATTGGCTGCAGGGTGTCCATTAAAAAGTGATGTAGGACACCTAGCAAAGGAGTTCTAAAACCGCTAGATTTCGATTTGTAAAACTAATTAAAATATAAACTAATGTTTTAAAAATGTGTTATTTGGCAAGTGAACATGGTATAAGCGGGTTAATGCCCGACGAGGTGTCCACTGTCAGGTATTGTCGGACTTCGGCTGCGCGTCGGGCGGTTCACGCCTCGCCGTCGTCCATTAATACCTGACAATGGGCATTAACCCTTACATGTTTATATGTATTTGTGTCAGTTTAGTGTTTAAAACGGTCCTTACGTGTGCATATCATTATTGGTACGTGTATTAGTCTTTGCCCGTTCGTCTTGCGTGAGCTTTCCAATGTGATGGCGTAATACATAACGCATCCCAGAGATCGAACAAGACGGGCATTTGTGGTTAAAAAGTGTATTATTTATTTTTAGTAAATGGCCGATCGGTTCGCTGGATGAGACTCTTATTCCTCGACTGGGATCGTGCCGAGACTGAAGCTGCACTGGGACTATGATTGAGACTCACATTTGGACCTTCAAACCGTTGGTTGCCATTGAAGTCCATTATATGGAGAAAAATCCTGCACTGTTTTCCTTAAAAACCTTCATTTCTTTTCCACTGAAGAAAGAAAGACATGGACATCTTGGATGACATCGGGGTGAGTAAATTATCAGGATTTTTTTATTTTAAGGCGAGACACGGCAGGCAAAAACATAGTTTTTTTTTTCACTGGTCAATTTTGAGATTTTGGGCTATTTGTCTTCAATAACATGTCTTCTTTCAGACTTGTGGTGAAAAAAAGTCCAAAATACACATTTAGGTCTTTATTTTACTAACTTTGTCTATTTGCGTCTGTAGATTTCTCTGAAATTCAACAAAAGTTGGCTCTGTCTGCTCCCTTTAATCACGCACATCACTGGAAAGCTCTCTCTCCTGTACAATGCTGTCGGATCCAAATATGGTCATTTCCTTTTAATCAGTAACCAATCGTGAAAGTACAATGGGCATTTAACTGTAAAAGCGAAATCTCATTGGCTGATGTCAATTTCTGACACCGTGATTGGTTCAGATGCATCACGTGACGCGCTCTGACATTTAGATGTGTGTTTTTGACTGTTTTTCTGCTCAGTTGAAGGCCATAAATGCTGTGTTTATAATAAGTATGTGATTTAGGTGGTTTGTATTGTTGTTGCTAATGATTTGATAAGATATTGTGTCAGTAAAAAGTTGTTTCTACTAAAAAAGTATGATTTTTTACATTACACATCTTTAAATGCCTTTTTCTCAAAATTAGTTTTTTGTCATTCTCCAGTGACACATCTCAGCCGATGTACACCAAACTCTCCAGTCACACACTTAGCAGTATTCTGAAGATATGTTCAGAGGGATTTGTTAATAAATCATTCCTGGCCTGATTTATGTGACATCTTAATAAAAAAAATATGTCGAAAAAATATTTTTTACGGCTATGGACAGTATATTTTGATGTCCTAGGTAATGAAAGCATATATCCTGAAATCCCTCTGAACATCTTTTTGCATCTTGTGTGTTATCAAAATGAAAAAAGAGTTTTGCACCTGGCTTAATCATATGTTCAGATCTATCCCGTGAAAATATATGCAAAATTGCGCATATTTAATGAGATAATGCATAATTTGCATAATTAAACATACAAATTTCAAAAACTTGTAATAAAATTTTTTTATGAACTTGTGTAAGTAATCAACTGAGGAAGTTTCATGGTGATATCTATTATTTTAAAATTGTACCCTATTCACCTGTAGTGTCTCGCCTTAAAGTGAACACGACTCGTACAGCTGTTGTAACCACGGCAGGGGTCATCATAATTCTCTGGCTGTAGGGTGATGATGGTAGTATCTTATAGAGGATGAAGGGTCAGTAGGTCAAAGGTCAAACCCAAACCCTGAGAACAGGACTGCATAATTAAGGCCAGGGGATTGATTTCTGCGTTCACTCTAGGGCTGAATAATAACCATATGCCATTTGAAAAACTAATGAGTTCATAAATAAATTAATACACAAAGCAAAAGCAAAAAACAGTGTGAATGTGGCCTATGGAAACTCTTGCTTTCCCCTCCTATATGAGACTTGTAAAGGGTGCTATTATGCTTTTATCCATGTTGAAGTATTTTCAAAACACAAAGTCCCTCGAGCGGGAGTTACTCTCTATATCCGTGCGCACTACGGCTGTGAACATGACGGCTCGCACCTCGGGCTTAACTTTCCAGACTATTTTAAACATCGTCTTTACTAACTTTCTGGGCCGGCAAGTTTCAATTACACTAGAAGCCTATGGAGGAGTGAGACCCTCTCAGATTTAATCACTAATATCTTCATCTGTGTTCTGAAGATGAAGGAAAGTCTGACGGGGAACAACATGAGGAGAGTCATTACTGACAGAGTTTACATGTTTGGGTGAACTAACACTTTAACGTCACGGTACGGTACGGGTTTGGAACAGCAGGAGGGAGAAAAGAAAACATAAAATTGCTTTTTTTTCTTTTCTTATTAAACAGTGGTTTACTGAACAAATTGTGTCTGTGCCTTTAAATAAATTAAATTATAAATAAAAAAAAATGTCTTAAGTATAAAAAATATATATGCTAATGCAGTGAACTATATGGGAAGCCATATATTATAAAGCGGTTAGTTCCAATCCTTGATTCTGATTGGCCAATAGCTGTGTTTTATTCACGATAAACACGGCTATGACCGCTTCACCCAACGGCTCTATGTATCGCTACACAACACCCCTAGCAACCGCTCTTAGCAACGCAAACACATGTTTGATCTCATCGATATTGTTCACTGAAGCTATAGTAGAGTATTGTGAGAGATCGAGTGAGCGAGTGTTCCTACATTTACTGTAGATATAGCATTTTCCTTCAGGTCAGTCCTATATTCATAATAATAAAAATCCGTTTGAATGTCCGCTGCAATATCTTGTGCTTTTAACAGTTAACGGGTTTCCCCGGCCCATAGTCATCCGTCAGTCGCGTCTTCCTTCTCCGTGATCACAAGTTTGAGTCCTTTCAATGTAAAAGTCTTCTCTACTGACCGACTCATTCATAAACACAGTCTTCGCCGCCATCTATTGGCGAAATAATGTGTGTAACTTCTGTTGCTGTTTACGGTTTACAAATCCATTCAGCCGATCTCCGGGTCTAGCGTTAGCACTTTTAGCATAGCTTAGCATAGATCATTGAATCTGGTTAGAGCGTTAGCATCTCTCTCTAGGGGAGTTGGAAAATGAGCCTATTTCCGAAAAAAGTGGAGTGTTCCTTTAAATAATAATCAAGACAGGTTAAGTAAAATATAGCCTAGCGACTCTATCGCTAAATATATGCACTATATTAGCCTATATAGCGTTGTCACGCCACATCAAAGAGCGTCAAAACGGCATTTATTGTTAGATTTTCATGATAAACTGAACAGAATTTGAGAGATGAGATTTATTGCGATTATTGGTGGTTTAAAAGTGGTTAATGGACTACAACCGAATGACACGTGCCTAAAATTCTCTGTACGAATACGTGTACATGTGTACATATGTGTAAATGTTAAACGCCTTCATTGTAGTCTTGACTTTTCTTCCGGGAACGAACACGTCACAATATTCCTCATTTCAATAATTCCCGCCCAAGGCATACAGAGAATAAAGGGGAAACAGTAGTGTGTGTTAAACTGGCGGTTATGGTAAGCACACTCGAAGCGCTCGACCAATCACAACTAGGGGTGTCACGATTCTCCAAATCCTCGATTCGATTAAATTTTCGATTCTAAGTTCACAGTTCGATTCGATTCTCGGTTTTAAATTTTTTTTTTTTTCCAAAGCACAGGTTGCTATGCCATTTTTAGACCAAATTTAAATTTAGACCAAATGTCAAATTTAAAACATTTATTAAGAACACAATGTAACAATAACTTATATCTTCAGTCAATTGGAAACTTAAGCAAAATAGCCTGCGATAGTTTCTCCTTTGTAACCCCTTCTTCACAGAAGATAACATTCAAGTTCACAACAAACAAACAAACAGTTTAACAGATAAATCTATGCGTCGCGCAGAGCCACGTCGCGCAGAGCCACGTCGCGCAGAGCCACGTCGCGCAGAGCCACGTCGCGCAGAGCCACGTCTTTAAAATTCTAACACTTTATTCTCTGTGTACAGTACACACACACACACACATACCGGCGGCGCCATTCGGCGTCTCATAACATAGACATGATCTTAATTCCATAATGTCCATAAACATATTGCAGGTCATAAACTGAGAAAGTGCGCGCGTCTGGTGTGCGATACCTCCTCGAGTTGTCATAGACGCGGATTGGAATTTGGATTCGATTAATCGCGATTAATCGTTTACAGCCCTAGTTTTTTGTACTTTTAAAAGTAAATTTTTGATGCAATATTTATTTTATTTTCCATCAATAATGTTTACAAAATAATGTCATTAATCGTCCATAAGCTAGTTAAGAATAGCGTCATATCTGCGGCAGGAACGTTGGCTGTTAGTACAGGGGTCATCGTCATATTATAAAACCCTTATTGTTGAGCATGTGCATCATATTTATTATTAGCGATTTCAACATACTCTAATGTATAGAGTAAGAAAGTGAAAGGACAGGACAGCGTGTGTTTCTTGCAGTGAGATATTGGGCAAGCTTTACACGGTTATTTCCTTTAGCATGTGTTGCATCATGGTCTCTGGTTACGCACGCCACAGCATTGCCATGTCATGTTGCAGATGTGTTCCCATCCGCAGCACTGGCCGTGTGCTATAAGAGGACCGACCGATGGAGTGACCCGGCTCTGGGGTCCCGTGCAGGGCACAGTGATAGGCCGGCTCAGCGGGGGCTTTACCATGACACAAGTCATAGGCTGATTATTTCCCTTGATATTGTAAGTGCATGCAGTAATTTGGATGATTTGGACATATTGTTCTGTTAAGCAACGGCATGTTATATTCCTGATGTAGCTACACTTTCAAAACTAATTGAAAGAACTAATTATAACTCATCATATGTTTTAAACATCACTCAAAAAATCTGTTAAGTAAGTAACCATTGGCTACAATAAGAAAAAAAAAGGTAACACTTAACTTGAAGGGGTGTGCATAAGACTGATGACACCTTCATAAGCATGACGGACACATAACATGAATATGAAGGAGGTTTTATGCATGTTTATGACTGTCATTCACTCAATTATGACATTTATAATGCAAATATGACATTGCTTGAGATGTCTTTGTCATGACAACTTGACATTACCAAGACATCATAACCTGTCATAAATATGTCTGAAAATGATTCAACACATGCTGAACACCATGTTGGACACGTGACAGTGCTGTGGCTGTGGAGCAAACCCTACAGGACCAGATCTCCTGAAGCACACTGCTGATTGGCTGGTTACATCAAACATCAGCAGACAATGAACACAAAGGCTGAACAGTGATGTTTGTACTGAGGGTCTATGGCAACTCTCACCCAGCACTGATCATTTACACTATTATTATTATTACACTATATGTACAGCGTTATAACGCGCATTTATGTCAGATGCACAGCAGC
This sequence comes from Phoxinus phoxinus, assembly GCF_949152265.1. Lineage (NCBI taxonomy): Eukaryota > Metazoa > Chordata > Actinopteri > Cypriniformes > Leuciscidae > Phoxinus > Phoxinus phoxinus. The sequence continues at coordinate 25,572,723 of NC_136898.1, read as the reverse complement.
ATCACATGGACATCAACCCATCCGTCAGCTCGCACTCATTTGTATCCTTGTGCTAAAGTGTGTTAGCTTCACTAACGTTACTAGATGTGAACGAGAAGCTGCAGCTACACACATAAACATGTTCAAAGTGTGTTTTCTGTCAAACACACACACAATCGCGTTTAGATTGAAACTGAATGTATGACACCAACACACACACACACACACACACACACACACAGTGAGTATTGCAGAAGTGAAAGCGCGTGAAGAAGCGAGTTATCGGGAATCGTGCAAAACACTGAACGAAACAGCGAAACAAACAGGCAAACTCACCGGCAGAACGATTTACATTCAGCAACAGTCATTTAAAGCTGGATGTTGAGCATCACTGTGATTTACTTCAGCTCAGTTTAGGAGCAGCAGTGTGTGTGTGACTGTGTGTGTGCGTGTTGTTGTTGCGCGTCCCCTCAGTCTGGCGTCAGTTGGTACAGTCCTGTTTGAGTGCGCGCGTGTGCTCGTGCGCGCGCGCGCTCAGACGTCATCATGCATGGCACTGTTTTAAATCCAGATGTTGAGGAAATCCGGGGCTTTTCTTTAAAAGTAACTTTTTTAGGGTGTGGTCAATGTGATAATATAATATTAGGCTATATCTTTGACATACTTAAGCTGTAGACTATATACATTTAAACTGTATGTAATAATTAAATGCATAGCTATGCATTTTATTTTTATTGACACATTTTATGCATCTAGTTCTCTCTTTCTTTTATCAGCTACACATGAAACGTGGTGCTGTGTACTGCAAATCACTGTTGGTTGGTTCCTATTAATAAATTGCTTGCAATGATCCACTTTTGTAAGTCACTCTGGATAAAAGCATCTTAATAATTAAATGTGAATGTAAAAGAGGTTAAAAAAAGCACTTATTATTAGAAAGGCCCAATGTTCAGGGTCACATTAAAACCTTGATGCTTTAAGTTTCTTTTTAAGCGGAGAAAACATTACACAAAATGACTCCCCACATTTGAACAGTATTAAAGGCAGGGTAGGCAATTTTCTGAGAGGCTAGCAATAGCCAGATAGCTTTTAAATCTCATTGATCCCACCCTCGCTTTAAAATGTCTCCAAAGCCACACTCCTGTCGTCATGTGTGTGTTACGCTGCTTCCTGATATCACGTGCGCAAACACATAACCTATATTTATATATATAAAACAGTTATGTCCGGTCAAACGATGTATTAATTAACTTCAGATTGGATTGTGTTGGTAATAGGCACTTAATTACCACTTAACAAGTGCTGTCGATCTTCTTTCTGATCTGAAGTGTGTCCCAACGTCGAGAACGCAACTGATGTTTTTCCAAGCGTCTCCATACTTGAAAAACCACGGAAAATCACTTTTAAACAGGAAATGACGAAATATTTACGTACATATTTATGTAGGCTCCATATTTACAGCGGGTCTATTTGCATGCATTACCTGAGGTAATTTACTGAAGGTAAAAGTCGCCGTAATCTTTACTGTATTGTCCGTGATGATCACTGACATGCACATTCGGACGGGACTAAAATCACAGAGAAGCTCTGGTAATGATTACTTTACGCCTCCTCTCCATGTTACACTGTGCTGTCCGAATAGGGCTGAACTCTGGAGAGCATGAAACACTGATGTACACACACTGGACATCGTATCACTGGATTCGGACCAAATGCGAGGATTGGACGAACATTTTATGGTCTTATGCCTTCCACAGAATATATATACACATATAAATACATTTAGACCACATCAGGGTGAGAAAAGCCACGCCCACTTTTTCCTCATTTGGTATTCCGTTTCTCTCGGAAATACGTCACAACACTGAGATAAAGTCGGTTGCAACTTCCGGTTCACGCGGACTTTTACTCACGATTGTGCTGTTGTACTATCATAGTGATATTTATTACAGCAGCATTTGTACTCTTGAGATATTGCTAAATTGAACATGTATTGTAGAGTCGAAGGAAACGGCAGAGCTCTGGTAACTCGTGTGTATGTGTACAGTATGTGTATCAGTGCGTGTGTGCGTGTGCGTGTGTGTGTGTGTGCTGCTAACGGCAGTGACGGGTTTGATTCCCAGGAGGCACATGCGATGACATGATGAATACTTTAAACCAGGGGTGTCCAGTCCTGCAATGTTTGCCTCCAAACTCCTGAACCAGCTCATCACGAGCTTGAGGATTAGACACCAGGCAGGGGTCTGTTGCTTAACATAAAAGTATCTGCAAAATGAATGTGTTAATGATCAGTAACTGACGGACCAGGTCTTTGTTTACCTCTAGATTTCTCCACTATGGTAATTGATTTCTCTTTTGATGTAGTCTGTGCTTCTTCATCTTGTTGTGATCACTTTACTAAGAAAGCCTCCTCCGAGCACAAACACATCATACACTCAACAAAACACTTTTTGGCTGATGAAAAACATGACGGTTGCACATGATGAAACATGTTATCTCTTGGAGATGGCATGAAGTTATGTAATAAGTTGTATAAGTACTCGCTTGAATCAAGTTGCTGGATTCATGTAAGTTGAATTCAGTTTAGTTTATCCTACACATTTCCATCATGTGAAATCACTGTCCACTATTGAATAAAGTTCAGCAAAACATACTTTTCTGTACACATGATGGGCGTTGGCAACCAGAGGATGGTACTGGTTAACCCATGGCATTCCCATATCGTTGCATCTTTATGCAACTTGAACTCTTGTTAGCTGGTCCTGGCACAGTGCCAAACCCCCAGAAACACCAACATAACACACACTCCTTTAAATACCAAAGCCATAGATTAACAGGTCTCCACATTTTCACATCTTGCTAAAAATGCATAAAATAACACTTTATTTCAAGACGTCTGAAATTGAATAGTTATTTACTAATATATGCACAAAACAGAGCGCCAACCGAGTAGTTTGTCCGAATACATATTTGAAAAACAATAGGCGAACAGTCCCGGGATGGCCTTCTGCTTCCGGCGAGAGTCTGACAGTAACAATGAATGTAGTATGTCCGAATTTCATACCATATTCATACTATATCCAGGCAGAGCATACTTTTCACTAAGTAAATTCAAATTAAAAGGTACTTCCCTATACGAGATCTCAGACGCCGCGCCGATCTCCCTAACCAGCCCTAAAGCATGATGGGAAGTGGACATACAGTTTTCTTCTTGTTTGAAACATGTTCTTTCAACATGAAAACGTCAAGTTAAGCCAAAGAGTGACTGTTTTAAAGGGGTGGTTGATTATGATTTCACTTTTCTAGCTTTAGTTAGTGTGTAATGTTGTGTTTGATCATAAACAACATCTGCAAAGTTACAGCGCTCAAAGTTCAAAGCAACTAATATTTGCTTTTAAAGAAATTGTTTTTTAAGGACTACAACAAACGGCTGGTAGGAACTACACCACATTCCTCCCGGGTTAGTGACATCACCAGCCCTAGAATTTACATAAACCCCGCCCCCTGAACACGATTTATAGATTATCATGACAGAATATGCTAATCAGTGACTAGAAGATAACTACACATAATCTACATAAATTCATCAACTAACCATTCAGAAATGTCCTGTTCTTCTACATGTTGTCACTTCTTCTTGAGTCTCTCCATCATTGTCTGACTCCGGTTTGAACATAAACATTGAAATGTTCAGTGCATGCGTGTGTGTGTGCAGGGTGCGATTTGTGAAAAAAACAGAGGGGGGGATGTTTTGAAACATTTTTATTCACATGAACTTTATCACTGCATTTGCAGGAATTGTAAAATCTTTTTTCTTATTAACTCATGAAGTAACCTAACGCAATATTTTTACTCTAATAGCTTATCTTTCCCACAATATTTCCACAGACCTGTGATCATGCAATAACGTTAACTTTACATCGAGATGCTGAGCTACAGTGAAATGATAGAAAAGACAGATGCATTATCTGTGTTAGCAATTCGCCTCATTCGCGTGAACTGGACGCGCGAATGAGGCTATAAGCCCCGCGCTAAACGCACGCGCGTAAATGCGTCTTTACATTGACTTAAAATTGAAATCACTCGCGCCAGACGCTCAAGAGTGAGTGAGTAATCGCTTTAAAATAAATTGACTTTAATCAAACCACGGATCCGTGATAAGTTTTGTGATCCGTCTCGCCGCTATGTAGTAGCACTATGATCACTTTGAGGGGAGGATACATTTTAAAATAATTAAGCAGAGGCAGGGATACATTGACCAGAAAGGGGGAAATCCCACGCATCCCCCCCGGCAAATCGCACCCTGTGTGTGTGTGAGGTAAAAGGACACGAGCTCTTGAAGCTCCGCCCCCTGTGCCCCCTGTACAATTTTAACATGCTATATAAAAATATCTGTGGGGTATTTTGAGCTAAAACTTCACACACACACACTCTGGGGACATCAAATACTTATTTTACATCTTGTGAAAGGGCATTATAACCCTTGTTGTTGAATCCATTTTCATTAAATCAATCATATTTAAGGAAGTGAAATTCTACAGGAAGAATGCACAAGTGTTGACCCTAAATCACACTTGATGTCATAACATTAGAAAATGAAGGCAAGTTTACCCACGTGTCCCAGAAAAGTGACCGCAAGAGTTCATAATGTACACACTTCTTTCTTTCTTTTTCAGACACTTTCCTTAAAGTGAGCTTTCACAATAAATAATAGTTGCTTTCATATTTTCTCCCTACCATTACATTCACTCATTTTAAGTATGAACTGAATGTCCAAATATGTTTTAAGGCCATTGTACAATCCTCAAAACTTGTAAAAAGCTAAAGAGGAAGTTGAAAATTGGTTCTAGTCCATTTAATGTGAGGAATGTCACAGATGGGCTTCAGATATCAGCTGTAATCGGCACATCTGGGTGGAGAGACAAACACACTCAAATCCCAAAGAGGCGCTCTTCGAATCACTGTGATGACACTGTCAGTCTGAACACATGCGGATCAACCACTGGTATATTAACTATAATACAACATATATGTAAACCCATCAGATGTGCATAAATGTGAATTAAAGCAGCATTATTAGTGGAAAGCGCATGTACCTTGACAGGAACGGCGGTACTGAGTCCGGCCGACGGCACCATGATGATCTGTGTGGTGATAACCCGTGTTTCTGCCGAAGTCTCAGCGCCGTCCTGGACAGGAAGTGATGTCATACCCGCGTCAGGTGTGCCCCTGGAGGAGCTGTGCTGCAGGACAGGTGTGTGTCGCTCCCCATACAGCTTGGAGGAGCGCTCGACGACCGCGCACAGAAAGGACCTCCTCGCCTCGCTCGCTCTGCCCCGAGCACACGCTTGCTCTTTCTGTTTGGCGCTGTGCACCCAGCTGGTGTGCGGCGGCCGAGGCTTGCTGAGGCTCACCACGGGGACCGCGGGAGGCGGGGGCAGGACGAGAGGCTTCGGGCTCGGCGCGGGTCTGATCCCTGCGGCCCTGGCGCTGGAGAACGGCCCCGCTCCCGGATGGAGGAAGCTCACTCGGGTGAGATTGGGACACAGCGCTGAGAGCGAAGAGTTCCCCTCTGAAGCTGGACTCATCTGGCTCATGATTGCAGATTTCCCTCGGCGTAAAATCCAATTATGGGACTCGGTGTCTCATCTAGTGTCGGCTGTCCTAATTTCGATCCTCAGTGAAGAGCTGCAGTCTGTAGTTTCTTCTTGGGAGGCACTGTAATCCAATGCTTCGGTGCTATGAGTGTCAATACAACTACTCGTAGTATTGTAATATTTTGGCCTACGTCCTTGAAGAGACGGGTCTTGGCGACCCCTGGCAGAGGCTCTCCGGATGGTGCAAGCGTCCCGTGAGCGGGTCTGAGACTGGCGCTGGTGGACCCAGAGGAAGGAAGTCTTACCATGATGATGATCTCCAGTTTCCTGAGGAGAGGCTAATCTTTTTGAGTTTGGTGTGAGGGGCTCTGGAAAGCTCACTAAAGAGAAGTCCCAGAACCAGGGCTGCACGATTATGACAAAAATCATAATTGTCGATTATTCCCTTGAAATTGTAATTGCGATTATTAATTATGATTATCACAATTTACATTGAATGATGTTTTGAATTGCTTTTAAATGACTGCGTGCCATATTGTGATAAGCTGAAAACACTCTTCCTGAAAAAAGTTTCAATTACACTAGAAGCCTATGGAGGAGTGAGACACTCTCAGATTTAATCACTAATATCTTCATCTGTGTTCTGAAGATGAAGGAAAGTCTGACGGGGAACAACATGAGACTGACAAATCACTGACAGAGTTTACATTTTGGCCATTTATCTACTTGTTAGTAACTGCCTTTTTAAAAAGCTGAGATTTTACAGAAGAGAAGATGGAGCATGTGCCTGTCAAAGTCACATGACACGTAGTATAGAGAGCCTAAGTCCCGCCCCTCCGCTTCCGGCTCATGGGACCTTATTTCGGAAAAAATATGGTAGTCAATGGCGAGAGACAACTTATCTTTTTATTCCGTCCGAACTGTGCCCTGAATTACACATATGATGTTTGTCAATTTAAAAGATAATTATGAAAGTCACGAAAGTCGCAGTTTGTCATAAAGCAGAAGAGTAACGTTTAGTTTTATGTGGAAATCGCTCAATGAACTACATCTCTCGTCTCGCACTGACGTCACCGTTGCTCGTGTGTGTGCAGTCTGGTACAACACACTCCGGCATCACGGCGTAACGTCACGATTATAACGTAAGACTATAGAAAACATGACAGACGTTAGCTTCAGTAAAGTTAGCTTCAGTAAAGTTAGCTTCAGTAAAGTTAGCTTCAGTAAAGTTAGCTTCAGTAAAGAGTGAAAAGGTATGACGTCACATGTGCGCCGTCTTTGTAATGACGTATTTTCACAGTCTTACACCTCAACAGTTTTACATCAAACTGCGACTTTCTTGACTTTAAAATGTATCTTTTAAATTGAGAACATCATATGTGTAATTCAGGGCACAATTCAAACAAGATCAAAATATTTGTTGTCTCTCGCCATTGACCACCATACAATATTTTCCCGAAATAAGGTCCCATGGTGCACCGGAAGGGGAGGAGCTTAGGCTCTCTATTGAGCTTGAACGTCCAGGAAATGACCTCCGAACTGAAAAGGGAACAGTGACTGAAGCCTTAAAACATATTCAAAACAGTCAACTATACAGTCAGCCCTGCAAAATATCAATATCCAATATATGAAGGATTAAGGCAGTGAGTACTGGACATCTTAAATCCTAAAATTCAACACACCTCTAAACCTATACAGTATCGATATTTAGTGATAGAAAAACTGTAGTCTGTTGAGGTCATCAGCATGTGTCTTCTGTCCACTAAGACTTCTGATTTAAGGAAGTATTGTAAGACATGTGACTATTGCTTTGTTTTCCCTCTGGGTCCTAATGATGAATCTTCCTGTCAGTCTGATCATGTTAAATGTTAAAAGTGTTCACAGTAACTGAGAGCTGTGTGCTTCATGCACTGCTCATGTGTAGGAGATGAAAAAAAGTTGAAAAAAGTTGACAGTTGTCTTCATGCAGTCCTCCAGTCAAATAATGTAGACAGGACTGAAAATGTCGTGAGATTGTGAACTGGGTTACATCCGAACCTTTCAGCTCAGAAAATGAGGACATTACGATTGAAATTAACCTGCTACTGATAAAGAGGCCAAAGATGATTCGAGAAACAGACTGACAGTGTCTTAAAATAAAGAAGTGGGTCAAACTGTGATTGAGCTGTGAAAAGAGCATCAGGACTCATTACTTGAACTAGTTCTAGCAATAATAGTTTTGCATAATGCACCTGCCATCTCACAGTACATCCAGACAGGACTGCTGACTTTAGCAAAGGCTTTCTCGGTGATATAACGAGCCTCTCAGTCTGAAAGTTGCTGTTCACTGAATGTCACTCACACACACACCAGGTTCACTTTCATATACGGTTTTATGACAAAGTCGCTGACAAAATGTGCAGCTGTCTTATTCCAGTTCTTTACATCACTAGCGTTTCCATTACAGATTTGCGCAAAACTTTGGGGATTTTTTCTAAATATCGATACATTTGCGAAATGACGGTGTTTCCATTAACCGATGTTATGCGACTAAAACTTTAAAAAAGTTTTTAAAAAGTCATTTAAAAAAAATCACAGCCACCTCACTAGACATTATTATTATTAACGGAAGAAGACGTAACGTTAGGCGTGTTATCCAACCATTAATGTAAAGACCCTTATACTGTGAGCGTCACATACTGTATAGGTGTTTGTGTTTCTCACTTATTTTTGCCTCGAGGTCTTGATTGTGGCATTTCTTTGAGGTTTAGAATCCAGTATTCCTGTAATACTTTTGTCTTTTATGAATTTAATAAACAACTCGGTCGCGTATTCTCTGTCCGAACACACCGCGCCTTCTAAGTCAGGTGACTGTAAATGCGCAAAACTGTTTCCATTGCAGTGTTGCTAAATATTTCTGTCGAATTGCCTGAAAAACCTCCTCATGCGAGCGTAAAAACTTTTTTGCGATAAATGGGAGTTTTTGCAAAATTGACGTGTTTCCATTGGGCGTATTTTCAATTCGCAATTTCAACCTTTCTCCACTATAAGGACCTTCTGTGCAATGGACAGCTTCCATGGATGTTAAAGTTTCTTCATGGAACGACAGATGCAGATAAAAACCTGTATTTTTGAGAGTGTTTGGACGAATTGAATTGTGTGGCTTGTCGCAATATCTTTATCTATCTAATAAATACCTAGTCGTGGCAGTGACGTACATTTTGGGTTTCACAAAGCTTGCTGTATTTGTTCAGTATTTGTAGATAATTTTTGTCACATGTTTCTACTGGAAAACAATGACAAGCATTTCATAAGCTTTAAAGGCTTTTATTGGCAAAACATTAAATATATTTCAATATTTACAGTGTAGACCTTTCTTCGTAACCTCTGCTGTTCGCTCTGGCATGCTGGATAGATATCAGCGTCTGGGCCAGATCCTGACGGATGGCGATCCACTCTTGCTCGGGGTTGATCACTGTTTGTGGGCTTCTGCTTGTCCACGCATCTTTTGAGGACTGACCACAGCTTCTCTATGGGATTACGGTCTGGGGAGTTGCATGGCTAGGATCCAAAATTTCAATGTAACGATATCCAAGCCACATTTCATTTCACTCTTGCCTTGTGACATGGTCATCCATCATGCTGGGAAATGCACGGATCATCACTAGATTGCTCCAGGGTTGTTGGGAGAACAGGACGCTTTGATGCCACATTGTAGATTTGAAAATCATGCTTTCCCCCGTTATGGTTGAATCACGGAAGCTACACCAGTTACTTTTGCCAAGAGATTTCTATGTATTATTTTATACATGTATCAGCCAGAGAGAAACAAGCATAGCAGAATAAGGCTATAGATGAGGAGGTCTTCATTCCCCATTTCTCTATTCCCTCCCCCCATCATGCCAGCTGTAATGGTTTCTCTATGTTCTACCCATCATGCTTTACGTTTCTCTGTGTATCTCCTTCCTCACCCCATCATGCTTTACGTTTCTCTGGGGTGGTACAGTAAGATTGAGCTTATATACACCACTGAGGGATTTACAACGTCCTCGTAAGGTAGCAAAACATGTTGATTATGTTTAAAAATGAAACGTACACCTCATGCTTACACATGGCACATCCACTTTCCACATTAAGAAACTATCCTCAGTGTATACAGGTACATTCGTGGTACATTTGCATCAGTTAAAACTCATTCCTGTCCTTGTATATAATATGCCAACTGTACACATTTGATGTATCATTATCAGTCGAGTGTTGCATTGCACACATACTTGTATGCAAAATATAGCTCATCCCATATCTCTGCTCAGCACACATGTACAACATACTCTGACTTCACAAAAGAAATACATTATGAAACTGTTATGAAAATGAATAAAGAAAAATAATACTAAAAAATAACATTAAACAGTAAAATTGTAGTCTTCAACATGGATGGTCCCAGGATGCTTCACTATTGGCACGACACAGGACTCATGGTAGCGTTCACTTTTTCTTCTCTGGACAATCGATTTTTCCGATTAGTCCCAATGCTGTCCAATCCTTGTTCTTCCTGCAGAAATTCAGGCCACATTTACACATAGCCGGGTATTTAGAGAAACGAATATTTCCCCCCCTCCGTTTTCAATAATAACATCGTGCACACAACCCGCATAAATACGCCATCGAGCGCCATCATAACTATGCCAAACCTATGGGCGGCAGTGTAGGGAGAAGGATAAAGCCATGCAAGCCAATCAGAATCCTCAGAATCGGCAAGAGAGAACCTAAAACCCTGTTTCTCCCAGTTGACACGACAACATATAACCGGCGTTTTCAGAAATCTCCACTTTGGCCGGAATTTTTAGAAATAACCGTTTTCTGAGATAAAAACGGCGTTTTCGTGTAAATGACAGGCCAAAACGCAGAGAAATATCTGTGTTTTCCCATCGTGTAAACGGGGCCTCAGTCTGTCCTTGATGTTTTTCTTGGAGAGAAGTGGCTTCTTTGCTGCCCTCCTTGAAAGCATCCAGAAGTCTTGTCCTTGCTGTGCAGAGGCATCACTCCCACCCGCTGCCAATACTGAGCAGCCCGGCACCGGTGAGACACGGTTCTGCAGCGACTCCTAAAGTCCTGTGCCCGGTTGCATAAAGCACCTTAAGTGAAATGTTCCCCTAACACCGTGTCCTAACTACACGCGACGCGACGCCGCGACACGCGATAAAAGGTATCTTTTCCATGTTAATCAGAGTTTTTGTCCTAACCAGACGTGACGGCGACCCGCGAAGTTTCTAATTTAGAAACGGTTCCTATTTCTGCGACGTCGCGGCTGACAGATCCGCCCACACAGAGATCTCATTGGATGGAAGTTCTGCGTGTCATGGCTGTTCTGAATGGCTGTGATTTTTGATTGACGTGTGGCGTCTCACAGTCGCGTCGCGTCTAGTGTGGACAGACACACTTGCTGTCGCTGGAATTTTATCGCGTCGCGTGTAGTTAGGACACGGTGTAAGTTCGCCCTTATGTTTCCCTTAAACCTAAGGGTGTTGCAGTAAAATACTTAACGTTTTTTTTAAAAGTGAAACGTCATAAACACTTAGAATTTCCCTTAAATGCTGTTTTTTCACTTAAGTAATCCCTTAAAAAGCGTGAAGTGTTGCATAAAACCCCTTAACGGTCATTTCCCTAAGTATAACTTAAGGTTTGCAAAATCGTAACCTTAAGTGTAACGCGGCCAAAAAATAAGACGACATGGCTGAATTTATGCACTGTACAGCAATAAAGTGAACTCTTCACTACGGTGCGGTGCATACCATCTTAAAAGCGTAGTCTAATCTTACCTGTTTTGTTGGCTTCTTTCTTATTGGCCTGTTTTGCTCAGCTCTTTTTTTGCGAATACAGAGATGTTTTCATATTTTTTAAGGACTTCCTGAACTGTCCTCTTCACATCAAGATTCCTTGCATTAATTTTTTCTGTTATTTCTTCCCACTGTTTCTGTTTTTCGCCGCAGTTACATTGGGATTTAGTTTGCTTTTCAAAAGTGTTTTTCTTTTACCATATTCGTCAAGAAGAATACATTTCTCCTCCTCTGTCCAATTAGGCTTTCTTTTTTTGTTTTCTTTATCCATTCCGATAGCCTACTTTATTTGATGAAACCGCTAGTGTTAGTGTTGTGCGTATCTATGGCAACAACAGACTTTTATAACGTGAATCCAGGATCGCTGTTGTGAAACACTTAAATGTTTCCCTTACCTAAGAGAATCGTTTAAGAGATTATATGCAACACCCTTAAGTTATTCTCTTAGGTAAGGGGAAATCGCCCCTTAAGTGTCATACTTAAGGGAAAAACTTAAGGTGCTTTATGCAACCGGGCACTGGGCTCACTGGGACGTCCTGAAGACTTCTTCACTGCAGTTAAACCTCTCCTTGAAGTTCCTGATCCAGTAGGTCTTTCAGGCCATCTCTTGCATGAACACAGTGATTGGAAGCACTTCATCCCTCCTTTTATAGCAAATAGTCTGCACTTATAATCCAATAATAGAGTAATTTCACATTACCAGCACTCATTCAAATTTTCCCATGTGCTGATGATATGATTAGTGAAATGATGTTAGCTGGTCATTTTGTGCAAGGGCAAAAAAAAAACTGAAATTTGGGTTTTTGTGATTTATGTAATTTTCTGGGGGCCAAAAAAGCTTTTTGCAATGATTTAAAATTCATCTGAACACTTTGCACAATTATCTAGAAACAATGTGAATCAACACCACAACCACTGAGGCAGCAAACTTTGCGAAACAGAAAATAATATCCCTGCCAAAACTTTTGGCCATGACTGTAGGTTATAAATGCCCTTCCTTTTGTTCCAGCAAGACAATCACACTGTGTGCAAATCAAGGTCCATATATAAGTCTGGTGTAGAAGAACTTGACTAACTTGCACAAATCCCAAAACTTCACTGGACACCTTCGGGATCAAGTGACCCTTTGCAGGGAGTTTGATTGACAGACGATCTGACCAATCATAATCCGCCATCTGCCGAATCCACCATTTTTGTCGGACAAAGCAGTCAGGAGAGTTAGCAGATTAACGTTGGAGGATTTGAGCTTGAGAAGCGGAGTGTACTGACGTCTTTCCGCGGTTAAAACAACATTCCTTCTGATGTTCATTCATGTTTATTTGATGCTATAAATGAACTAGAAGGAAGAGATGATCGGTTCACGAGCCGCTTTAACTGAGGCTCTACAGCGATCTGTCAGACACATTAAAGAGCCACAAAACGCTATTTATTGTTTAAATTTCTTTAAAAAAAATTACCAAATTTGAAAGTTGAGACTGTTTCATATCAAAAGTAACCTGGTCTGTGTCTGTCAGTGTGTTGTCAGTGTCCTCTCTGCTCCGCAATGTGTTTTTCACTGCATGAGAACATGGTGTGTGTGAGAGAGGCGTGGCTTGTCGGACATAGCGACAGTAACTAAGGGGGGCGGGTCTTTGCGAACGCTCAATTGGAAGAGCAGGACAGACCCCATCACTGACCTCACAGATGCTCACATGGGAATAACTCAATAACTCATAGTGACCAGTGTTTCCCAATCCTGGAGTATCCCCAGCACTATCCCCTTAATCAAACACATCTGACTCAACTCTGATCGATACTTTAACTCAGTACAATGTAAAGGCCCAAGCAAACCAAACGTCATCAAAGCATTGGCGGTGATGAACGCCGACTTCTCATCACAGATGAGATGATGATGTAAAATGAAAAGAGCACGTGCCCCCTCTTGACTTTGTTGTTTGCTTGCTTTCGTCACGTCTTTTTTTCCTTCACATGCACTGGTTCTCTAAGCTGAACATCCAATCAGAGTGATCTCTCTCACCGATAGTTCTGCCGCCAACTCAACATGCGCAACCGCCCGAAAAGCCACGGGTCCAAAAAAAGTGCCAGCGGTGCAGAACACAACACACAAACGAAGTCGACCGATGCTCGATGACAGCCGGGGCCAGTAGCATTGTGTTAAGATCTAGTATGACCCACTAGCAGTTATGGTTAGTCTTACTTTTCTGAATCAAATTATGCCAATCAGGGCTCCAGACTAAACTTTTTTCACCTCCGTCCTGGAACCGTCCTGAAAAACAATTTGAACCGTCCTAAAGTGAATGTCAACCGTCCCAAAATAAACATGTTGTTTCTGTACTTTGTTATTATCATAGTTGATAGTCACATAAAAACACCATTAAAATGTTTGATATTATTATATTTATTTAGCTCCATTCAAATTGGTTATCTGTAAACAGGTAAAAAACTGATTTAATAAAAAAATAACAGGAGTTAAATGCTTTTTGTATTCATGCAGAACAAATCTCTTTTTTTGTCCTTTTTTTTAACATATATACGAAAATTAAGAGACAAATACATACAGCTTAAAAAGTTTTTGCTACTAATGTTGAGTTGGTTGGATTAAACAATAACAAATAAATACTGGTGACATATCTCAAAGTGGTAATGTGTCATAGCTCTGGAAACGTGTTATTAAGAGAAAGGGCTTTAAAAAGTGTAATATGACTTCTCTAGAACACAGAATTTGGGGGAATTTCTGTGTCTCAGTCTTTGTACTGAGGTCTTCGTGCCCTGAAGCCACTACTCCACCACTTGGTCACTGCTTTCACAGAGTCATAGGTTGTGCAGGACCGCATTAGGTTTATTACCCACTGTCACTTTAAGACATCATGTCCAATGACATGCGGATCCATTTGCAGAGATGCACATCCGATACAACCAACATAGTTTACGTGAATACTCTCCAAAAGAGATATTTCAACATAATGTTGTTTGTATTTGTCCTTTCAGACACGAAAAATAGCTCAGTTCAGTCCTCGCGTGCTGTATAACATTAGGTGTCTATGGCTGCACGCTTCGGGTCGTGTGTGTGCGCACAGAAAACCGCACAGAATAGAGCTCTTTTTTTGCGTCGTCACTCTTATTCAGATCTATATGTCTGCTCTACTCATTCTTCCAGACGTTTAAATTTTTTAACGTTTTATGAGACATGCAGCGCGAAATATGTACCGCGAAACAAGTCTCCGCGTGAGTAGCCGGTCAGTGAGAATAACTTATAATAACAGCATGAGAAGACGCGCTCCGTTGTAGTCAGCGCTAGGTCGGTTCATTTTGCCATTTTCTAAGTAAGTTACCCTAATAGGCTAGTAATAAATGAACACACATACAAAAATGTCTTTCGTCCTGTAGAATATTTCTGTTCGTTCTAAACACATTTTCTATCGTCCCCAGGGCGATAGGACGCCGTTAGTCTCGAGCCCTGATGCCAATGTGCGTTTTTTATGACTTAAAGTTATGAACAGTCTTAAAGAACAAAATTCGATGACTGACTTGTAAGGGTGTACTCACACTAGGCACGTTTGCCATGAACCGGGCCCGAGTACGATTGCCCCCCCTCCCCACACCCCCTCTGGCCTGCACTCACATAGGGTTTCAGCATTCGTGCCGGAGCACGCTTACGTCATTATGATGAGACGGTTTCGGTATAAACAGGAAGAGCGGCGCTCTCTGAACACAATGGAGTCCATCGCTCTGTTTTCTTTGTGGATAATTTTGTGTCGTTTGGTCCACGGTGGTCCACAGCCCTCTCACAGCCTGTTGTTAAACAGATGTGTCGCCTTAGTGGCGCGAAAATTTTCACGTAATCGTGCTGCTCGTATGAGGAGGTTTGCAAGGTACCAGCTGAAGTGCAGCAAGGACTTTGCAGCTTTGATTACGGACTACAGTTCCCGTACACGCGTCCTGTTCCGTGCTCCAGCACGGTTAGCGCTCACACTGCATGCGAACCGCGCCCGAGTCCAACTGAACCGTGCTCTGGCCCACCTCTTCCAAGCGGGCCAGGGCCGGCTAATCGAGCCGCGCCCGGGCACGGTTCGGAGCACTCACACTAGTCAAACGAACCGCGCTTTGGTGGTCAAACGCACTCGGGCACGGTTCAAACTGGCTAGTGTGAGTACACCCTAAGACTAGTCTAAGCGGTTTATGCAACCGGCCCCTGGTCGTGGCCTTACACACATCTGCCATAGACACTCACACTGCTTGCTGACCAACTGAGGAACCGTCTTTAGTATCTGCACAGAATAATTTTGACCTGTGAAGAATAAGACAATCTTTGTTCCAATGACCATGTTCTGATAAAGACAAAACTCTCACTATTTCAAACCCTTTCTATTTGGGCGCAGACACAAGCAGTCATTCTTCACGGGTTTCAGGGACAGCCGAGGTCTCTCAGATCCCGCACAGAGGGTCCATTCAGCGACTGAGATACTGCCTTCCCTTCTCCTCACTCCCTGAGATCTGAAGCAGTGCGTTATGTCAACAGCTTTGACCTTCCTTCCCGTCTGGTTGAACTCAATAACGAGACTCAATGCTCTGTAGTGGGGTCGTGACCTGGAACAGTTGCTCATATGTAAACTTCCGCTGGAAGAAGCAAGATTATTGGGATATGGGTTATGGTTATGTTTTTAAGCCCAAGTGAGTAAACCAGGGGTGACTGTGGCTAGGGAAAATTCACACCACAAATCTGAGTTTTTTAAACCACCATGCGTTGGACTAACATTTACTTCACAGTGACGTGTCTATGGCTTTACAATTAAACTAGCGGGCTTCATAAATAGTGTATTAGGGGCTGTTTACATGACACCGTTTTCAACTAAAATTTAAAACTTATGCGTTTTGGCCGTTCATTTACACAACAATGGCATTTTGGGTGCCTGAAAACACAAACTTTTGAAAATGGGTTTCAAAGTGCAAGTTTTTGAAAATCTCAGTGTAAACAACAAAAATCCCTGAGGACGATGACGTCATGCACATGCGTATCACGTTTTTAGCTGTTTTCGCGTATCCGTGTGAATAGGGGATCGTTTTGACAATGGTGTCGTCTCTACAGGAGAAAACTCAAAGGAAAAACCCCGTTTTAAGCACATTGTTGTCGTGTAAACATACTCTTAAGGCCTTTTTATGCTTCTGCGTCGAATCGACGGCGTACCCCCGCAGACCCTTCTGCGTCGACGCGAACCCCTCTCCGCCCCCTCCGCCGTAGCTCGACGTGCACCTCCAAAAAATTGTAACTACGCGTCGAGGCGACACAGACCACAAGGGCTGTGATACCGTCCCCCTAGCGTTCTCGCGGTGAAATGCACCGCGATGCAACACAACCCGACGCAGAACCATAAAACGGCCACGACGCCGTAGGAGTGACGGCGTAGCTACGGCGTGGAGTTGACGCAGAAGCATACAACAGGCTTTAAGGTGCATTCACACTTGGTGCAATTTCCTGGTCCAAACACAGTCAGGTTGCACCCCTCCCCCCGCTGGATTGAGTTCACATCATAATAATTGGGTCCAAACTGATGTTTATATGCATCATCTAAGCAGCAGCTGTTTACTCCTGTTGTTTGGTAATGACGACGCAGCAGAAGCATTAGCATTGCTCACCTCACTTTTATATTTCGGTTTTTGAACCTTTGGTTTTGATTTCAAAGCGTCAACAACACATAACGGCACTTGCAACTACCGCAAATTCTCATTGCAGTGTGTCACTCATGCTTGGACAGCGAGTGAGAACACACACAAGCACAGTTTTATCTAATCATATGACACCAATAGTGGTTCACTTCCTCAATTTAGTATGATTGCTTTCAAATCACTAGCGAACCGTACCGGAGTTCACGTGAACCGTACACTGGACCACCCTTTATTTGTGGATGCAGGTTCGGTTTGTGGGTCATCATCCAAATGAACTAAACACTGATGCGAATTGAACCCAGATGCACACCAGAAGTGCTAGTGTGAAAGCACCCCTAGATGCATTGTTTCCAAACAGGTTTCCCAAACACTCTTACCACCACTTTAAAGTCAAATCAGCTAAATGTTGCAGGAAAAAAGGATCCATTGACTATTGTTTAGAGATTGTAGTGATGTATGAAGCAACGCTCACACAGAAGTCACTTCCACACCGAGCATCTCTCTGCTGGTCAATGTGAAATCTGCATGACCAACTTGAACCTGTTACAAAATCTGCGGAGGAATATTTTCTCCCTTATGCGAAATACCAGATTACTATTAAAAATGACTGATTTTACACATTAAGATTTACCTCAATTCTGCTCCGGCCCCAGTCTCCTATTGGTCAGAGAAACAGTCCAACTCACGTCCATTAACATGCTGAGACATCACACAGTGTTACACTCTTTAGGAAGTCAAACTATTGGCTTAACATCTGAAAGCTGATTGGGATTAATCCAGAAAATTACACACATCAGCTTTAAATCATGAAACTTAGAGCCTTTCCAATGAGCACCATTTGTTCTTCTCAAAAAAGGCTGGACTACAAAACCAGTCACATGGGTAATTTTTTTTTAAAAATTGGAATTTATACAACATCTGAAAGCTGAATAAATAAGCTTTCCATTGTGTGGTTTGTTAGGATAGGACAATATTTGGCCGAGATACAACTATTGTAAATCTGGAATCTGAGGGTGCAAAAAAAAATATCGAAACATTGAGAAAATCTGCTTTAAAGTTGTGCATTTATGTTCACGATTGTGCTGCATTCACTCACAAAAATACATGTTTTATATATTTACGGTAGGAAATTTACTAAATATCTTCATGGATCATGATCTTTACTTAATATCCTCATGATTTTTGGCATAAAAGAAAAATGGATAATTTTGACCCATACAATGTATAGTTGCTATTGCCACAGATATACCCGTGCGGCTCCAGACTGGGTTTGTGATCCAGGGTCACGTACAGACATCGCTAGAGAAGGTAACATCATGAGCCTTTATAGGACAGAAGCCAAATATATTCTCAGTTATCTGGTTTAAAGGAGTTCGGCAATTCACCAAATCACATTGGTGCATTTGTAAGGCTTAACCCCTAACCGTCAGCTTTCAGCACGATTAGCCCTGAGGTGTGTGATCATCCTCAGCGATCGGCTGTAACACTGCTGACGACATCAAACGGGACAAATATGTAAACCATCATGGATCACTACTAATTACACCCGAGATATATCCAACATCCAAGGCCACATGAAGCCCAGCAGATATCATCACAGCCTCATATAAACATGGCTAAATTACAGAGTCCAGTCCAGCATGGCGCCGGAAATGCCTTCTTCCTTAAACCTACACTATTGCAAACGCTTTACAGAGTTCTGAACATATCTGGGCCAATAGTGTTTGATGTAAACAGTCTTGCTGATGTGTAAAACTGTGTTTAGGTTTTTGAGCAACAACTCAAATGCATTTTTAAACTAAATGACAATCCCAGACTTGACAAAATAGGATAATTCTAAACACAGTGAACCACAAGATAGTCCATAATACATGAGATTAGGTGATAACTCAGAAATAGGCATATTAACAAGTAAAAATGTTTTAATAAAGTGATTTATCACAACATTACAAATAAATGAAAAAAGCAAAAGCAACAACGGCATAAATAAAATAAAAGATTAAAAAGTTTGTTGAGACAAAAACTTGATAAAGTTTAAAGTAGTTTAAAGCTGAAAGTATAGTTTGAAGTAATTTAAAGTTGCTAGGATGTTTCTAGTGGGTTGCTAAGGTGTTCTGGTGGTTGCTAGGGTATTTTGGGTGGTTGCTAGGGTGTTGCTATGGTGTTCTTGGTGGTTGCTAGGTGGTTGCTATGGTGTTCTGGTGGTTGCTACGGTGTTGCTAGGGTGTTATGGGTGGTTGCTATGGTGTTGCTAGGGTGTTATGGGTGGTTGCTATGGTGTTCTAATGTATTTTGGGTGGTTGCTAGGCAGTTGCTAGGGTGTTATGGGTGGTTTCTAGGGTGTTCTAAGGTATTTGGGTGGTTGCTATGGTGTTATGGTTGGTTGCTAGGGTGTTCTAAGGTATTTTGGGTGATTGCTAGGGTGTTCTAAGGTATTTGGGTGGTTGCTATGGTGTTATGGTTGGTTGCTAGGGTGTTGCTAGGGTGTTCTAAGGTATTTTGGGTGATTGCTAGGGTGTTCTGGGTGGTTGTTAGTTAAAGCAGAAAATGGTAAATCATTTTAAAACATGAGGGGGAAAATCTGTGAAGAGTTTTTTGAATGTTTCCGGGTTTCTATGTTAAAGGCCTGGTTTAGTTTAGCTTTGTTGTTGTTTTTTGCTCAAAATCAGTTTTACTTTTGCAAATAATCGTGCCTCAGCAGTGCTCAGTGATACGAGCGGTCCGCTCTGACCGGGTCAGTGTGTGTGTGTGTGTGTGTGTGTGTGTGTGTGTGTGTGTGTGTGTGTGTGTGTACTGCCACTGAAATGCACATGCTTTAATCTTGTATTCTGTTTATTTTTTACCTATTTTAATACCTTGCAGACATTTGGTTTTCTGTGTTCTACATCGTTTCAAACTCTGCTGATTCGTCAAGGTATCAAACTTGCTAACAATTTTGTCAAAATTGCAAAATGATTACATTATAGTCGTATATAATTTGTGGCTTGTTGTAATTGTTTTGTAAATACATTTAATTAAGAATATAAAATATAGATATTTCTACCAAATGTTGATGTTATGTTGGCAGTTGAAGTGACAGCAGTGTCCTGCGAGGTGAACAGCTGTAACTCATCAAATATTGATATATTATATTTATTATATATGCTGTTTTATGAGCTCATGTTGGACTAGGCTACATGAAATATTTGATTACGAAAAAAAAATCCTTAGTCACTCTAAAAGCTAAAAGATTATTTAAAAAAGTTTAAAAACATAAAATAATAACCAGTTACGGGCTAATACATCAGCTACATATATAGCTGAAAAATGTATATTATTGTCAACACTGGACGCACATGTATGCACAGAATTACTTTTTTGAGCTTTCTCTTGAAAAGAAACGGCTCATCATCACACTTGCGGTGGTTCTGGCGAGAAGAAGTGTGTTTCTCAACACACACGAAGATATTGTACACACTGCAGTGTACACCAGAGTCCACAGCTGTCTGAATCTTGAAGATCAGATTTTATCCATATTTTCAAAATAGTTGTAATAACCTTCAGGAAACTACTTTTTGAAGTAATGACATTGAGTACACTGTCATTATCATAAGTCATTAATATGAACCAGAACCACCAAATAGACCTATTCAAACCAAACCCACTCCCATGTCTGTAATATATCACTTTTAATAATTTTGTGATTGCTCGTTTATGTAAATGACTTGAGCGAGTTTAAGACAGAAAACATATTATTCCTTCTTACTCATCTCATATGCTCACAGTGACTGCTGTTTTATCACTAATAGGCCTATAAAACAGAGAGGATACTTACCTTATTTTTTACTTCCTGAATTATTCCATGACAAATAAGAAAGATATGAAAAATCATAATACAAATATATATATATATATTGTCTTTTATCAGCAGTTTCTCGGCAGCAGAATGTCCAAATGTAATTTATATTTTCAAAAAAAGTTGAAGTGTTCTTTCAAACGATACCTACTCTCCTTGCCAGAAGTTATGAGTCTTTAGTTTTGTGTGTGTCACTCAGAAAACAACTATTTTTTATTGCCTTCCAAATGTGTGAGGACTAAACAAAATGTTTCAAATGCTGTAACTGTTGAGTACTTTATGCGATCACCAGGAAATTTGATCCAGATGCAGCTCACATTTAGGGGAACTTCCCCCAAAAAATAATTTTCCTGCCACCGTATTTCCTTCCCGAGATATTGCATGTCAAACAAGCAAAACCATAATAAAAATTATATACATTTTGTGTCTTTTATCATCTCGGCAATAGAATATCCAAATGTAATGTAATAAATATTTGCAAAAAACTTGAAAAGCGTTCTATCAAACGATACCTTTTGACTTATGAGTCTTTACTTTTGTGTGTGTGTACCTCAGACAAAACAACTCTAAACATGCCTTCAGGGTTTAAGGGGTTAATACAAAATAAGCTTAGCATTTTAGCTATAGTTGAACATTGTAATAACAGGCTTTTCTTTTCAAATCAATTAGTTTTAGTCCAACTCAATGGAGGTGTCAATTTATTGATGTAATAACATTTTTTGTACGGGGTTTGTGTGTGTGTGTGTGTGTGTTTACTTCATGCAAAGGTCTATCTAAAAGATAAAGCTTATAAATGGCCAGCTCCTCTTATGCCAGGGCACACTTAACCAGTAAGGCACTTAGGGCCCAGGGAATCAGGCGCCTCCAACAAATACCCAGAGTATTTAGTATATAAATAATACATCAATAATTTTATACAGAAATGGGGGGGTGGAGTGTTTTGAGAGAGAGACAGCAAAATAAGGGTTATGAAGGTAAACTGATGCATAGTTGGCGAGTTGGGGCCCATAACTGTAATTGCTTAGGGCCCAAGCCACAGGTCCACCCCTGCTCAGTGGGCACAGCATGAGCATGAGCAGTTTCACTGGGAGTTTGTGTGCGCCACCTAGTGCACACATCAAGAAACTACAAAACCTGTCGATCCAGCTGTAATGATATAGCAAAATGTGGATTATGCTCAGTCACGATCGATTTATTTATAGCCTACTCTTTCCTGAATTTTTTTTTTCTTCTTCTTAGTTGAAAGTCACAATTTGAGGGTCAAATTCCACCAATCCGTGTCAGACGTCATTAACCGTCCACACTTTGATCATGATCTGCACTGTGAGGGTCGCTAAACCGCGGGATGGACATGGTCACGTGTGAGTTAGAGTAGACCCTACTACAGCAACTGAGTGCACTTTTTCATATTTTTTATAATTTTAAAGTTGCATGTATAAATGTGAGATAGATGTGTCCTGGAGAGATTCCGCGCTGATAATACAAACCCGAGTCTGAGTGAGTGTTTGACAGCACGGAGTGTGTGTGTAGGAGGGAACTCAGCTTGACCTGTAATAGGGTTGAGTTAAGGGTGTGTACAGTACATTACCACAGACTTCACTCGACATTTACCTTTCTGTACAGGTATCAAGAGCTCTAAGCCTTCTCCTCAGCAGAGATAGTTCTGGTTCTGTACAGCTGCTGGTGTTCTGGACTGGCGTGTATGAAGCGGTAAGTCAGCGCGTGTCAGCAACGCCGCTGCCATTGATTGATTGACGGTTATTTGTCCCGCTTCCTGTTCCTTGTTTACATTCAAATGTTGACTCTATCAGATTTCTGTTTGTTTGTTTTAATATATGTGTGTCGAGATTGACCGATTCCCTCTTTTAATTTTATTTAGCAGAATTGAATTCTACTTTACAGCTATATGAAAAAAGAAAATGGTTTTTATTTTCATTTTATACATTAATGTCATTTAAAAAAAAAAAAAAAGTGGTATAATACTCTTTTTTTTTTAGGGGTTTTGTTGTTGTAGTTTTTTTTAAACTAAGTACTATGAATGAAGGACAGTATCACTTTTTTTATTTTTATTAAACATTTTAATAGCCATTCAACATTACAGCATAATTAAAGGGTTATATTTAACAATTATTCATACATTTAAAAATATAACAACAACCTAAGTTATTTAACTGAACTTAACTTAAAGCTAATTTCACAAACCCATTGAAAAGTACCATTTGTGTATAGTTTGATGGTGTTTCTGTCTGTAAATACTCTCTTTCTCTGGGGTAGTTTACTCTGCATGACGTCCTGTGGTGTTACTTCTTCTTTTGAATCTGTTTTACAGAGTCCGAACCCAAGCCAGACCAGTAGTTGTTCCCTTGCCAGTTCCCTCGAGCCGTGAGTTTGTGGGTGAAGCGTGAAGATGCTGCAGCAGATCCTGGCTGACATGTACATCGAGCCGGAGCTGCTGAGCGAGCTCAACGAGGAGCAGAAGCAGGTGCTGTTCCTCAAGATGAGGGAAGAGCAGATCCGGAGATGGAGAGAGCGAGAGGCACAGCTGGAGAAGGAGGAGGCTGCACGCCTGAAAGACAGAAAAGGTTTTCATTTACACATCTTTACTGTCAATAACATGTCAATATACAGGGCAGAGGATCTGTCGTACATATTTAGGCTAACAGAAATTTATGAATTTGACTGACAAGAGTTTTATAAAGGTTTATAAATCTGTTCAGGAGAAAGAGTTGAGATATTAAAGTCAATATGAAATGAGAATGCCCTTCTACAGTCTATAGCCCTATTCAGACAGGAATTGTTTCTCTGTCTGTAAAAATGAATGTGCTCGGCTCGTCAGTGATAAACTCATGCATTCAGATGGAGATTTATTGACGGTGGAGGAGCGAGTTTTGTGATCCTATGAACCCGCTAACATGATTATCTGCTGTAAATAAAGTATGCTTCAAATAATAAGAATTAATTAAATCCATATTTAACTTAATAATAGGAAAATAATATCCTATTTATTATTTGATTATTTAATCTGTCCTGTTTAAAAATAGGAAGATAGACGCACTATAGTTAAAAGGGTTTTCTGTCTTGTATTTTACCTCAGAAAGTTATTTTAAAAATGTAGGAATTTGCAGAAATGATTTACCAGTAATACAGCCTCTTATTTACATGAGGTTAACATAAAGCTGCTTGGTTTATATTTTTTATGTATATGATTGCTGCCATAATTTCAAATGTTTACGTGCTTTTCTTCTGTATCTCCTTTGAGCGGTGATATGAAATAATATTGTTCTTCCAGCATTTCAGAAATAAAAGCCTAGGCTAGATCTTTAAAATGCATATAAATCACTACAGTTATGGTACGGTGCTCGGCAGTGGTCAAAAAGGATTTAAACCGTGAATGAATACATTACGACCCCATGAGAAACAATTACTGTCTGAATGGGGCTTTTATTAGCGATTTATTAGCAAAATATATGTTCTTCCTCTGAAACAGATTTCCTTTTTCTGCTGGATGTTCATGTTAAATCATAGGTATTCAGTGTCTCGTTCAGTCTTTCATTATCCAATCAGTTTCCAATCGATATAATCAAGTTATGCACTACATTTATTGGTTAAGGAAGTAAAAATGTGTTGGGTACGACTTTAAAGAGATGTCATTTGTGATTTTGGATGACACACTTGAAGAGAGACGAAGTCAACACATCATAGCGTTGTGCTGTTGAAATCTTGGCCCATGATTTTTGTAATCCGTGTCTACACCAGACGCTAGTGGCGCCACTTAAGCAAACCCCTTATAATCAGTGATGCTGTCTACACTGGACGCGGTGTGACGTCACATGACCGATCCTCGACGGTAAACTGATTTCTGACGTACTTCAGGCACTCGCGATACTCCTGACCAGAACAATGGGTTTGCAATGGTCCCTGTCGGATCCGGTGAAGACACGTAGATATTTATTAGTTTTATTCAGTGGCACGTGTTAAATGTGTGTGTGTGTGTGTGTGTGTGTGTGTGCAGTTTCAGGAAAGTTTGTGTCATGGATGAAGGGTCTTGATGATGATGATGTGTGGGTTTGGGTGATGGGAGAACATCGGGACGACAAACCTTACGATCAAATCTGTGACGAGATCATGAGCGAGAGAGCAGCGCTGCAGGCGCAGAGAGAGGCTGAGCAGCTCAGGTGAAACACACACACACACACACACACACACACACACACACACACACACATTCTCTTCATTCCTGCTGGGCAAACACTACTACACACTCGCTATAGGCAGATCGGGTATGGATGTAACACTTTTGGCTTCAAGTCAAGTCACCTTCATTTATACAGCGCTTTAACAATGCAGAGTTTCACAGCAGCTTTACAGAGATAATAGGAGATTACAGTAACAGAGATAGTTTAGGCTTTACAGCAGCTCTAGAGTAAAGTTATTGTCCAGATAAAGTTAGTTTTGATTGATTCACTTCCGTTGCAAAGATCATTACCGGTAGTTATTAACTGTATTCGCAAAAATATGTGTCTTTGTGAGAGAAAAAAGATATCTCTGCGCAAACTTTAAAAACGCAAACCTGTGAAAACGCTAACGGCGCGCACATGCGTATTACATGTTTAGTCTATAGATATGTGTGTTTGAATATATATGTGCGCAGGCGTGTAGTCTTTCTTTACAAATTGACCTCAACAAATTACTTCTATTATTTAATACTAGTATTATTTATCGCTTCCGCGTAGCCATGTGAACTGGAACTATTTTGACACGTATTGTCTGTACAGAGGTAAAGGGAGGGAGGCCTTCGCAGGCGAGAGACTAGTGGCACTTCAGCACTGCGGTGTCGTCGTGTCCAGGCGCTGGTCCGTCATCAGATCCGGATACGGCCGCGAAACACCTCCAGTTTTGTTTTCTTCCGGTTGCGCTCCTTTTTTCTGGCTGCTCTCTTAAGGGCCTGAGTGTGCTCGTTGTGCCACGCCGTTGGACTATGTTCTTTAATCTTCTTTAAGCGCAGCGGAGCAACTGTGTCTAAAGTGCTGGAAAAGAGAGAGTTAAAAGTTTCTGTCGCAATATCGAGTTCTTCTAAGCTATCCGGGATGCTGAGATGATGAAACTGATCAGGAAGATTATTAATAAAGCAATCTTTAGTGGCAGAAGTGAGTGATAGGTCTAACTATTTACTATTCTAACTATATTTGTAACACGTAGTCGGCTTTGCAGCCTCGGCTAAATGAAGTATACACGAGAATCAGCAAATTCTTTGATTAAGTCTGTATGGTGGCCTGGTGCCCTGTATACAGTAGCCAGCACAAATCTCAAACATGATTTATCATTTACACTAGATAGTGTTACATTAAGCACCAACACCTCAGAAGAATTATATTTGAAACAAGACTTCTCTGTAATTCTGAAGATATTACTATAAAAAAATATATTTTTGAGCTATAGAGCTCTCAAACATTTACTACAGTGCAAACCTCTGTAAGAATATCACAGCCCTTATGAGTGGATGTCAAATACACTGTGTGCCTTTGTTAGAGTTGCTACCGGGGTAGTTTGTAATGCATCCTGGGTAATTTGTAGCAATTAGACAAACAAAACAGAGGCCACATTATGCAATATGCTACAAAAATAGGTTTATTGATCAATCCATATGAACAACCTAAAACACGCCGCTCTCTGTGACTGACCATTACTTAAATCCACTTAGGCTACATTTAGTCATTTAGCAGACGCCTTTATCCAAAGGGACTTACACATGAGGAATACAGCAAGCGATCAACATGAAGAAGCAAACAATCCAAGAAGTGCTGAAAATACAAAGTTTCAGACATCGCTTAGAGCAGCATAAGCCAGACAAGGGAGGGATTCAGGGGAAAGGAAAGATTTGTGTTTAGTTTTTGAAGAGGTTAAGTGTTGACAGAAGAGATGAGTTTCCAGCTGTCAGCTGATTGTTGTCGGGGACTCTGCATTCCAGATGAGGGCGGGGAGATCGCTCCTCCAGGAAGCAACCGTGACCGAGAATGTTCTGGAGAGTACGGTTAGACTCAGGAGTGTGTGTGTGTTGTGTGTGTGTAAACGAGTCTACTAGAACAAACTTCCTCAATGAACACTCAACTGCAGTGTACTGTGTAAAGAACATGTAGATCTAACTGAAAACAAAGGAGATTCAGTGAGATTGTGTGTCTGTGTGTAATATAATATCAGAATCACAATGGTGGTGACCCGTGGATGTTGTTAACTCTGCAGTGCAGGCTTGCTGGACACAGAAACTGCATTGGACACATATTACACACACTTCCTTTGGCTTAGTTGCCAAATGTCTCCATACACACTATTTAATTCAACAATTCTCACAATCCTCACCACTGATCTGTCTGTCCTGCCCTTCTTTAAAACCTCTCGACTTCCTTTTTCTAAACACAGTCCGTCACTCCTTTATCTGTCTTTCATTTCCATTATCCAGCCATTCTGTAAAATTATTACAAAAAAAGAGTTGTATGAAAGGGTAACACTTTATTTAGAGTGTCATTGTTACACACGTTACATGCATAATTATATGCAACAAACCCTAATCTAACCCTATTGTAAGTACATGTAGTTCACTATTATTACTCAGCACTTAAATAATTACAGTGTAACACTGACACCTTAAAATAAAGTGTAACCGGGGATTGTTGTAACACTTTTTAAAGATGTGTTACAGCCCACCCCAGTGTTTAGCTAGCTGTATTAGCATAATGGTTTGAATTTAAAATTAAAAGTTAAAAATGCATAACATTTGCCTGAAAAACTACAATCTAGTCTAATATAAGTTATATGATTTTATCTGCAAAAGTTTAAGGACTAAACGAAATATAGTTTTGGTCAAAAAAGTTATATTCTTACCTCAAAATCTGATTTTTCTTTATAAAATGAGGATTGGTGGAATTGATCTCATAATGTTATTTATTGTCCTGCCTTTAATTTATGCAGATTTAAATTAATAAAAAAATATTACAGTAATAATTCATGTAATACTGTGTCATGAGAATCATTATTGACAATCAGTTATTTTAGTAATTTTATTATATATTTTGAATGTAGCTTTTATTTTAATATTTTCTGTTTAACTTTTTAATATGCTTTTGTCTCTTTTTTAAATATTATTATTTAGGTTTATTTATTGTATTTATTTTTTCAGTTTAGTTAATTTTTTATCTATTTAAAGTTAGTCATTTTAGTGCTACAAATTAAACATTTATAATTTTTTATCTAATAAATGTATAAAACATTTATAAATTTAAATCTAATATTTGTATTTTATTTTATTTAAAATATATATTTTTAACAATAATAACCTTGTTGAGAATAATGTACGTAAAAATACATCCAAACTTATTTTAATAGTTTGCTGTATTGTCTACAAAATAAAACTGTTAGAATAAGCTTAAGATGTAATTTCTTTAAATTTTGAGGAGAATTATGACCTATACATAAATATTTTTGAGAGTGTAACCCAGTTATACTCTGCAACAGCACATATTATTCAGTATTCTGGTGTGTTATGTTTATTAGAGATTATTTCTCTGGTAAAACTGATGAAATACAAATAATCAAAGTGAATATTTTCACTGATCTGGGCCAATGAAAAATGATCATAAGGAATAACGAAGATTAATAAGTAAAATATACATTTATAGCAATAATCTATAAATGATGATTACAAAGTAAAGAATAATAAAATAATTAATAAAAGTGATGAAAGTTGTAAGAGTAAATGAAAATAAATCAGAAAATACTCTTTTCTTGAGCCGGTCTTCTGGATCTGCTTTATAGCCGAAATAAACTATAACTATTCTTTGAAAGTGTATTGTTTGGCATAAACTACAGAGTAATGCACTGGGTCAACACTAGTTTAATATTTGACCAGTGTAAAGGACTGTTGTGGCCACAGGGCTTGAGCGTTCAGTTCCTCCTCGTGCGCTAGTTCTCGTGTGTGGGACGTTCAGTTTGAGGATCTGCTTTTAGAGGCACTTCTGGTGTGAGATCGTGATCATCTCAGGTTTGGGGTGTATCCGCTCAAGCACAACCTGTATGATCTGCATGTCCATGATGCAATGTGTGCTGTAGATAATGCACTGAGCCAAAGGGCAAGACCTTCTGCGGTGTAACTTCAGCTGTGCGACGTGCTGTGATCCAGTCATAATAACGGCTTATGCCACATTAAACACCTGCAGAATGAGATAGGGGCTGAGATCCAACACAAGCTGATTTAATATCATGGAAAATATGTGGAAAACACGTTTGACTGCTTTTCTTTTCACGTCGACAACTAGACATAGTGTGTGTGAGCGCTCGTTTCATTATGACCGTTCTCACTGACATTCACGCTCTCCTCTCGGAGCAACATTTCTTCTGTTAATAATTAATGACCTCTAATAACCTATGCAAGTGTGTTTTCACGTGTTCCCGCGTGTAATGGTCCAGGGCTAGGAAAGAAGCTGAGCTGGAGAAGCGTTTCTCTGGACTGCATCTCGAGCCGGAGCCGGTTGTGTTGTCGGATCAGCTGAAGGCCAGAGAGGAACAGAGACGAGCAGACGAGGAGCTCAAGGTACTGCCGTCACACACACACGCGCACACCACACACGTTCTGCCCTGGTCTCAGTGTGTGTGTGTGTGTGTGTGTGTGTCAGGAGGAGAGGCGTAAGGCGGAGGAGGATCTGAGGAGGCTGGAGAAGGAGAGGAAACAGCAGATCTACATCAGCCTGAAGGAGACGCAGCGCAGCAAACACACACACGACCAGCAGGACAACCACTGGCAGCAGACATGTAAACACCACACACACTCTGCCCTCATGATCACAACCACTTATCATATATATCATCTACACCACACACACACTGCCCTCATGATCACAACCACTTATCATATATATCATCTACACCACACACACACACTGCCCTCAGTTACTGATCACAACCACTTATCATATATATCATCTACACCACACACACACACTGCCCTCAGTTACTGATCACAACCACTTATCATCTACAGGATTCATGGGAATTATGGTTCATTCACAAAAAAAGTCATATATCACCCCAAAAACCACAAGGATTAAAAAAAAAACCTAATAAAGAAAATTAGAATAAGAGTTTTTTCGGGGTTTTTTTTTTGGGGGGGGGGAGTCTCTTGTTGTTGTGGAGTCTCCTACAACAGGTTTACAAAGGTCAAAAAACGGTTTCATTATCTCATAATATGCATTTGCACATCACCAGATTTTCAATGATTCTCGAATGACTCGCCAGATGAATCAATCTCTCTAAATCCCTCCTTTCTGTGAGATACTCTGCTCTGATTGGCCAGACAGCTCCGTCTGCTGTGATTGGTCTACTCTGCTCTGATTGGCCAGACAGCTCAGTCTGCTGTGATTGGTCTACTCTGCTCTGATTGGCCAGACGGCTCAGTCTGCTGTGATTAGTTTACCGCATACAGTGTACAAAATGCCCATCGCCATAACAACGTCAGCTCTGCGTGTCCTGAAGCTTCCTACACCATAAACTAAACAGTAACGAACAATGACGTCGATTTTACCATATCAATGCATCTCCGAATGCGACGTAACGAACTGACTCCATATGAGGAAATGTCATGAACTTGAAAAGCATGATAATTTAGACACTTGGCTCATGGCAAGTTATATGGAAACAAGCTTTAGGAGCTTTCCATCTTTACTCTCCTCATGTTACGTCGCATTCGGAGATCGACTACTTTTGACTGACAAAATTCCAGCCACCGGAAACACTGACTAATGAAGTGAGCCGTACAAAACCTTTATTTTTAGTAAACTTTGTGTACACAAACACTGTTCTCAATGCTGGAGTTCATGTGTAGAGCCGCTGGTGACGCTTCAGCACAGTGTCATGTTGTGTCGAGCCGCATTAGTGTTTTAAAAACAGAGATTTTGATGCTATCATAGAAGTGCCCCGTGCACCCCCATTCAAAAGGCATTTTGACCGAAAACGAAAATACGGTCAATCTTAAAAGTGCCGTTTCCATTCTAATTATGCTTTTACACGAATGTTTGACTCGGGTAGATTTACAAAAATAGCCTAGGTTCAATTTTGATAACACTTCTATCATCGAGCATGTGCCACATTCGTATATGTATACAGTAAATACAAATACTGATGCATTATTGCTTTATTCTGCTTTACAGTAAAAATAATCGAAATTAAAAATCATCATGGAGAATAATGAGAACAACTGCTGTTTATCTGGTGTGAGGTTGGTGACCGTGACACACGACATGTATTCTGATAGGGCAGTTGTGTTCTCAGCGGTCCGCACATGTACAGTAGGGCTAGCGTGTGACTCTGCATGTGTGGTTGCAGTGCAGAAGTCGAAGGCCGCAGACGTGCGCAGGCGGTCTATAGCCAAGCAGACGATGGAGGACCACCGCAGGCGCTCAGTGAAAGCTCTGGAGAGAGGACGTGTGGCGGCCGTCACGAAGGCCTTCGCCAGCCCAGGCCCAGACCCTCCACCCAAACCCAAGCCCAGGAACACCAGCGCTGCCGTCAGCCGGTGAGTCCCTTCATCTCTGGGGCAATAACTCAACAATACTTGCATCATTAAAAAGAAGAGCTGGTGGTTTGAAAGTCATAATGACATGTGTGTTTACACTGGATTCATGTAATCTGCGTTTTCCACATGAACTGTGCAGATCTGTTGTTCTTTACGAGCTGTTCTCTTCTGGAAATACTGGAAAGACTTGCTCTTGACAGTTATATAGTTCAGTTGTTGTAATTGCACTGTAATTTAGCCGTATTCCTGCTCATTCATGAGACTGTATATTGATTTATGTTCTGTTCTGTCATTAATTACTCGCCCTGACTTCGTTTCAAACCGTAAGACTTTCGTTCATCTTCAGAACACGAGTGAAAATCTTCTTAATGAAATCCGAGAGCTTTCTGTCCCTCCATTGACCGCTACGCAACTACCACTGTCAAGCCCCAGAAAGGCAGTAAAGACTGTAGTCCATGACACCGGTGGGTTATCCTCAGTTTTATGAAGTGAAGCGAGTGCTCTGTTTGTGCAAAAAACATTAATTAAACAATTTATTTACAAAAATATGAATCTCCAACGCATGTTCAATCACGCAACAATGTCAACACAACACGCATGCGCTCATGACAGGGCTTGGAAGTGGCAGTTGCGTAGCTGTCAATGGAGGGACAGAAATCGTTCAGATTTCACATTGAAAAGATCATCATTTGTGTTCTGAAGATGAATGAAAGTGAATGAATGAAATGCGGGCGAGTAAATGAGTAAATGATGATCATTTTTGGGTGAATTAACCCTGTAATGTTTGCATGGAATCGCCCTCAAAAAAAAATCCTTTTCGGTGTCTTTTATCAACAGCTACATTCGTTTGGACATGCAGATCTCAATGTACTGTACATGTGGTGAATACAGTGTTTATAATATGACACATCATTTTGATTACTTCTGTTTTATTATTCAGCTTTATGATTCAGATTTCTAAAAAAAGATTTAAAAAAAATAGAATTTTTGCTCAATAGATTTATAACAGAAATATGACATTATATCAATATCTGGGCTATAATGCGATGATATAGCAATTATTTATGTCTAGGAAACACACACTACACATCAAAAGTTTGTGGTGAAGTAATATTTTTTTTAAATTTGGAAGAAGTCTTCTGCTCACCAAGGCTGCATTTATTTAATCAAATATACAGTAAAAACAGTGAAATATTTTTATAATTTAAACAGCTGTTTTCTATGTGAATATATAGTAAAGTGTAATTTATTCCTGTGATCAAAGCTGAATCTTCAGTTTTCAGAGTCACATGATCCTTCAGAAATCAGTATAATATGAGGATCTGATGATCAAAAAACATTTATAGTTATTATCAATGCTGAAAACCTGCTATCTGTTTAATAATCAGTGATGTAATACATGCCGAGACCTTGACTCATTCTGCCAGCTGTCTCGTGCTATTAATAGTGATGTACTGTACGTCATGTCTGTTCATTCATCAGTCATGCTCCTCTCAGGAATGTCGAACTGCAGACTGTTCATATTTCCACAGGGATTTCCCCTCAACACATCACTGGCAATTCTGCAGATTTAAATCCCCTTGTTATACAGTAGAAGATGCTCAAGTCTGAGCTGTTCATGCTCAATGTCTTCTGTCTGAACTGTGTAGAGCTCAGAGTCTTAGCCTGGTTATACGTGACCCTGACCACACACCCAGTCTGGAGCGCACGGGTATATCTGTGGCAATAGCAACTATACACTGTATGGGTCAAAATTATAGATTTTTCTTTCATGCCAAAAATTAAATGTCCTACCGTAAATATATAAAACATGTATTTTTGTGAGTGAATGCAGCACAATCGTGACCATAAATGCACAACTTTAAAGGAGATTTTCTCAATGTTTAGATTTTTTTGCTCAGATTCCAGATTTTCAATAGTTGTGTCTCGACCGAATATTGTCCTATCCTAACACACCACACATCAGTGGAGAGATTATTTATTCAGCTTTCATATAATGTATACATTTCAATTTCAAAATTGTGACCCATGTGACTGGTTTTGTGGTCCAGGGTCACATATATCTTCCGCACAGCTCGAGTGGCTCAGGTTGTGGTGATCCAGGATTGGACAGAGATGTGATGAACGTCTCTTCTGTTGTGGTTGGCAGGAAGGCTGGTATGCGGCGCTCATTCTCCACATCTAGTCGAGATCATATCGTCCGCTGGTTTCGGGAGGAGCAGTTCCCCCTCAGAGCGGGATTCCAGCGCGACCACAGCCGAATCGCCCCCTGGTTTCACGGTGAGCTGGGGTTTACAAGACACTTAATATTCAGTTATATCACCGATCTGATCTGACTGCAGTGACACTATTGGATGAGAATAAAACCTGAATTGAACAGAGCTGAATGAGCTCGTCTGGTCAAACCTCAAAGCTTCAGCGCTGCCACTCTGAGCTCGATTGCTATGTCTGAGGTAAAACACGCCCCCTCATTAGCATACAGAGGAAGGCATGCCCATCCCTCCGCAGAAGTAGCAGTGCTTCGGCTGTGTGTCATGTGACCTTGTTATCTGTACACGCTGTGACTATACAAATCACAACATGTAAAGAGGAAAATGTTGGTGTTATGTTGCCTCTTATTGAGAGCAGTATGCTAGCTGGAGCCATTTACCTCCAGTCTTTGTGCTAAGCTAGGCTAGCGGCGGGTGCGTCAGACAGAGTTACGGCACGCACGGAGATGAGGAGGGTGTGTGTGGACTTATCTAACTCCGGGGGATACGGGGAATAAGATAAAGTCACAAAAACTCGGCGTGTTCCTTTAATTGCAGCTATATTTGTCACTGTGAAGCTGCTTTAAAAAATATTAGTAACATTTTCCCCCAAAAAGTAAAATCTTTATTGTTTAAATCAGTGAAAGGTAAATGTAAAAGTTGTAATTGTTAGTGTAATTTGCACTGCTGTCACCTGCATTCATGCAGACTCCTGTAATGTGTATAATCTGGCGTGACCTGCAGGCATCATATCCCGTGAGCGGGCGGAGGCGCTGCTGAAGGCCGGCGGGCCCGGGCTCTTCCTGGTGCGCGTCAGCGAGAGGATATTCGGATATGTGCTTTCCTATCAGTCTAAAGAGGGAGTCAAGCACCTGCTGATCGACGCCTCGGAGAACTGCTACATGCTTCTGGGAGACCAGATCCGGTTCACATCGCTCAGTGAACTCGTGGAGTATCATCAGGTGATGTACTCGGGGTAAACTGGGCCAGGACGATACAAACCTGAGCCTAGGTCTAGATTTCATCGGGCTGTGAGGGACACAAGTACAGGTGACACTCGAAAAACTAGAATATGCTGCAAAAGTTCAGTAATTCAGCTTAAAAGGTGAAACTAATATATTATATAGACTCATTACATGCAAAGTGAGATATTTCAATTATAATTGTTATAATTGTGATGATTATGGCTTACAGCTTATGAAAACCTTTTCACAATATTCTAATTTTGAATTTGGGGGTTTCGTAATCATAAGCTGTACGCATGTTCAATGCGTTGTCCTGTTGTTTAACAACATGCAGTTGTCCAAAAAAACTCCATAAAACAGTTTCTGAAAGTTGTGACAATTACAAGTGATGTCCTTATACAGTGCTTGTGGTTTTAAACACCAGAAGTCTCTCTCACAAGCTTGTGTAAAACTCATTATGGTCCTGATATTAGTGTCTAATGTGAGAAATCACAACATAAAATCAGTCTTCAAATGTGTGGCAGTCATGTTGCATTGAAATTATTATAATTATTTTAGAGAACAAATAATGTAATGCTCACACTTATATTGAATTGATAAATGTTTTTTATGCACAGTATAAATGAGATGTGTGATTGTTAACATGGTGATGATGAGCAGAGACAGTTTGGCATCTCACGCCTGCTGACCAGAAACATGTCCGTTCACATGCGTGCCAGTCATAGGCGGAGCGCCATCAGGTTTAGATAGACCGAGCAAGCGCATTCCTTACACCAGAAACAAAGGAAAGCAACGTCACAACACATACCGGACGCGTTCACAGCGAACACACATCACTGCTTGATCACGTGATCTGATCACAAACCCAGTCTGGAGCCGCACGGGTATATCTGTGGCAATAGCAACTATACATTGTATGGGTCAAAATTATACATTTTTCTTTTATGCCAAAAATCATGAGGATATTAAGTAAAGATCATGATCCATGAAGATATTTAGTAAATGTCCTACCGTAAATATATAAAACATGTATTTTTGTGAGTGAATGCAGCACAATCGTGAACATAAATGCACAACTTTAAAAGAGATTTTCTCAATGTTTAGATTTTTTTGCATCCTCAGATTCCAGATTTACAATAGTTGTGTCTCGACCAAATATTGTCCTATCCTAACAAACCACACATCAGTGGAAATCTTATGTATAAATCTCAATATAAAAAAAAATGACCCATGTGACTGGTTTTGTGGTCCAGGGTCACATATTACTTCTCACACCACATTGATTATTGCTGAAGTGATTGAGTGTAACTGTGTTTTCTGGCACCAGGCGGAGCCGCTGAGCTCGTGTGGAGAAGAGGAGTTTCTGCTGCAGGCGTGTGGACAGACCGAGGCCACAGCGGATTACACTGAGCTCTTCACCTGACACACACACACACACACACACTCTCACTCACACACACACACACACACACCTCGTGTGGAGAAGAGGAGTTTCTGCTGCAGGCGTGTGGACAGACCAAGGCCACAGCAGATTACACTGAGCTCTTCACCTGACAAACACACACACACACACACACACACACACACACACACACACACACACACACACACACACACACACACACACACACACACACACAGCTCGTGTGGAGAAGAGGAGTTTCTGCTGCAGGCGTGTGGACAGACCAAGGCCACAGCAGATTACACTGAGCTGTTCACCTGACACACACACACACACACACACACAGCTCGTGTGGAGAAGAGGAGTTTCTGCTGCAGGCGTGTGGACAGACCGAGGCCACAGCAGATTACACTGAGCTGTTCACCTGACACACACACACACACACACACTCACACACACACAGCTCGTGTGGAGAAGAGGAGTTTCTGCTGCAGGCGTGTGGACAGACCGAGGCCACAGCAGATTACACTGAGCTCTTCACCTGACACACACACACACACACACACACACACTCACACACACACACACACTCAGCTCGTGTGGAGAAGAGGAGTTTCTGCTGCAGGCGTGTGGACAGACCGAGGCCACAGCGGATTACACTGAGCTCTTCACCTGATACACACACACACTCTCTCTCACACACACACAATCTACTCTCAAATCAATCAGAACAAGATACAATCATAACTCTGATTAAAGTCAGGTTCACATTTCATAAACACCATATTTTAAAAGTATTGAGTTTAACTGATATGTATAAATCCACAATAGTCATGTACATATCTGAGCAGAACACTTCTGCACTTCAGGAGCTGATGATGATGATGATGATGATGATGATTACTAATGCACTTCCTGTATTCTGAACTAACTCGCTGGTCCAGTTATAACAGGAGTGACGGGAATAATGGACAGGGTGAAATCATAACTGATGAAACATGAACAGTTTATTATTTTTATTCACAACAAATGTTTAAAACATATTTGGAACTGTGCAATTTCTTTTTTCTCAGACACGTTATAATAAAAATGTTTGGCTGCGATATGAAAACATTTACTTGTATGACGTTCAACAGTTTCCCTGTAAAAAAGCAGCACATTTAGTATTGCACTTTGAAGTGAGTGGAAACATGAAGGAAAGCATTAAACGCCCTCTGTTAACAGGAACACTTGTACTGGATTG
Source organism: Phoxinus phoxinus (assembly GCF_949152265.1). Lineage (NCBI taxonomy): Eukaryota > Metazoa > Chordata > Actinopteri > Cypriniformes > Leuciscidae > Phoxinus > Phoxinus phoxinus. The sequence goes on along the minus strand of NC_136898.1, from coordinate 25,535,409 downwards.
TGTTTTCAGGTTTAATATGCGGTTCATTTTATATTCTGAAATGCTTGTTCAAATATAGAAAGGTCACAATGTCACTTCAATTTAATGCTTTAAAAATACACAAGAACATCAGACAGAAAAGTGACTCAAGATTTGGAAAAGTGTGCAAATTTAAGCTTCCCTTATTGTGCACATACTTCATAAAGTGACAAACTCACCCAGAATGCATCAGTACGCTCAGATTCAGCTGGAGAATGACACAAGTCATCAGGAAGTGTGCGTCTGTAACCCAGTCTAGTTTCCCTTATGTATCCATTAACCACACAGGTTATATTTACAGTACACTGAAGCAACACCGCCACAGTGAGGCCCGGGTCAGAGCGTCCGGGTCACATGACTTCATCTCGCTCTCATTGGAGAACTTGTGAATGATTGTTAGCAACAGAGATGTTAGGCAGAACTCACTGGCGTTCAGGAATAACCATCCTCTGCTCACTCCGCATTCAACTAAACCGTTTCAATCTCCATGAAATCACGACGATTATTATGATTAGAAAGAAAAATACAAAACGTTTTTTTTAAATGATCAAATCCCTGTTGAAATAGCTTGTCTTGAGCAAGTAAGAGCCGTTAAAAGCAATATCACTTTTTTTTAAATGTCAATGATGTTCGATGGCTTCGAGTGAGTTTCTTGGACTGGTTCAGTAGTTGGTCCCGTGAGGGCGTCACATGAAGAACTGGCCGAGCAGATTGGCGGCGCCGAGGAGCATGAGGCCGCCGTGGAAGAGCGCCGAGGGCCAGCGCAGCTCTCCTCTGCGTCTCAGAGACACCATGTGGATGAGCGAGGGCAGCACGAACACCAGAGCCAGGCCACAGATGGCCCCCGAGTACCTGACCACACACAGCACAGGTTAACACCACCGGCCACACGGATCCGGCTCACGCACACCACGCCACCCTTACCTGATGATGGAGCCGATGTTGGGGTAAAACATGGCCGTCACGACTCCAGCTCCCACAACCAGGACGTTCAGCACAAACACATGCAGGAAGCTAGCGGTGGAGAACAACGACACGGACAGATGATCAGTGGTTTATAGCCCAAGTAGTGCTGGATTCAGAGGTGGACAACTTCCTTACTGGAGTAAAAGTACAGATACTACTGGTCAAATATTACTCCGTTACAAGTAAAAGTAGTAAAGACCGATTTTTACTTCAAGTAAAGTACAGAAGTACTCGTTTTTAAAAGTACTTAAGTATAAAAGTAAATGTCAATGCATTGTTTTATTATTGTTGCATGTAATATTTACAGTAGCCTATGCCTCTGAATCTCTGCTTATGCCCTCATATCAATATCACATGTATTTCTAGAACACAGTTCCAGTCGTGGGATTGAATAAGTCACTCAATAACGTCCACAATGGTTTCGGACACACAAATGGCTGTTCCCATTTTTTTGGCTTTTAGTATGAATACGTTAGCCTTACTGTTATCTATAAGCTAGTGTGCTCCAAAACAATGACAAAATTCACATTTAGACCAAACCCAACGTTGAAAATTAAAATCATGTTGATGTCAGAATCCAATGTCAGATTGACGTTGATCTCCAACGTTGGACAGACGTTGTATTGTGGTTGAAAATCGGGTTGACGTCAGAAACCAACATCAGTCGAGTTCTGACGTCAACCAGACTTTCATTTACAACCAAAATCATCCCTGACGTTACTACTCTCTACTCGAGGACCGTGACAGAAATGTAGTGGAGTAAAAAGTATGATATTTGTCTTTCAAATGTGGTGAAGTTAAAGTAAGTTTCCAGAAAAAATTATACTCAAGTAAAGTACAGATACTCAAAAAGTGTACTTAAGTACAGTACTCAAGTAAATGTACTTTGTTACTGTCCACCTCTGGCTGGATTACAGCAGCTTTACAGCTGTTCGGTATATGGTGTGGATGGAACATGATGTCAAATATAAACGCCAATAAGAGTGTCGTCATGATCAGTAGAACTAAAGATGATAAATGTTTGAACTACCCTGATTTTAAATGGGCTAATAATGAGCTTAGTGTCTGTAATAAGGTGAAATACCTTGATGATGACGATATTTACAGGCGATGTCACATGATGTATGCACAAGCCAATATTCTCTTACATAAGTTTAGTTCATGTACGGCTGGTGTGAAGATATCTCTGTTCACAGCTTGCTGCACACCGGTATATACTGCGCACTTGTGGTCAAACTATAGAAAGGCAAGTCTTTTCAAATTGAAAGTAGCATGTAATATAATGACGCAATGAGAATTACTCAAGACCAGGATGGTGTAGTGCAAGTGAGATGTTGGTGGTTGCGAGGACCTTTCGTGCCGTTTTAAGAAACCTAATGTTTACATTCATGTGCCGGCTGAATGGGTCACAAATATGCTACCAATCCCGTATGTGGAAACACTGGGATAACTGTCTCCTGGTAGAACAATGAATCTCTTTTTTTAATGTGTAGGTATGTGTGTATGCAAGTGCATTTATGGATATGTATTTCTGTATTGTTTTGGGTAAGATTTGGACCTTGAGTCTGTAATAAAAGTTTTGATTGATTGATTGAATTCATGTAGATCCTCAAGTGTCTGTAATAATCAGGCAGTGTTCTGCTCATAATATATGATTTCCAAGCATTGAGTATGATCATTCTCATGGACATGTAAACTCTGTCAGTAATGACTCTCCCTCATGTTGTTCCCCGTCAGACTTTCCTTCATCTTCAGAACACAGATGAAGATATTTGTGATTAAATCACTCCTTCATAGGCTTCTATTGTAATTGATATCTAAGTATTAAAAGTATTCTGGTCGCTTGATAAACTTAAGGTTGAGCCGCTGTAGTCACTTGGACTATTTTAAACATTGTCTTTACTAACTTTCTGGGCCGGCAAGTTTTAAAGGATTAGTTCACTTTAAAAAAAAACGTTTGCTGATAATTTACTCACCCCGATGTCATCCAAGATGTCCATGTCTTTCTTTCTTCAGTCGAACAGAAATGAAGGTTTTTGATGAACACATTTCTCCATATAATGGACGTCAATGGGCCCCAAACGGTTCAAGGTCCAGATGACAGTGTCAGCGCCGCTTCAACGGACTTTAAACGATACCAGACGATGAAAATAAATTTAAAAAATAAATAAAGTTTAAGTTTTATAAGCACAAACGCTCGCCTTGCTCTGTTCTGTGATACGCGATTACGTTGAAAAGGTCACGCTTGACGAGTCAGTGTTTGCAAATGTGCGGAAGGAGGACCATACACACATATTCAAATGTCTTTGTGTCAGTTTATCGGTTAAAATGCCCATTGCGTGCCGTGTGCGTATCCTGGGTGTTGTAATATTAAAAAGCCTAAAAGAAAATTGTCGTCAGGATAGAAATTTTTTACTTTTCATAGAAGCGCGACCTTTACAACGTAACTGCGTATTACGTGACGTCACGAACGAGCATCACAGAACAGAGCAAGGCGAGCGTTTGTGCTTATAAAACTTAAACTTTTTAATTTATTTTTTAAATGACGATGGTTTCGCTAGATAAGACCCGTATTCATCGTCTGGTGCCGTTTAAAGCCCGTTGAAGCGGCGCTGACAGTGTCATCTGGACCTTGAACCGTTTAGTCCCCATTGACGTCCATTATATGGAGAAATGTGTTCATCAAAAACCTTCATTTCTTTTCGACTGAAGAAAGAAAGACATGGACATCTTGGATGACATCGGGGTGAGTAAATTATCAGCAAAAGTTTTTTTTTAAAGTGAACTAATCCTTTAATAACACTAGAAGCCTATGGAGGAGTGAGACACTCTCAGATTTAATCACAAATATCTTCATCTGTGTTGTGAAGATGAAGGAAAGTCTGACGGGGAACAACATGAGGGAGAGTCATTACTGACAGAGTTTACATGTTTGGGTGAACTAACACTTTAAGGGTTTTCTGCTATAACGGTGTGTCGTGTTAGCGGACCCTAAGTTAATAACTAATGATGGAAGTGAATCGATCAAAACTAACTTTATCTGGACAATAACTTTATTCTAGAGCTGCTGTAAAGCCAGAACTATCTCTGTTACTGTGATCTCCTATTATCTCTGTAAAGCTGCTGTGAAACACTCTATATTGTTAAAGCGCTGTATAAATGAAGGTGACGTGATGAGTGAGCAGTTACGACTGACCCTGGGTAATGATCCCCGAAGATCTGTCCCATGAGCTGCACGCGCACCAGGTACCCGAGCAGCGGATACACCGTGGTCATCTGGAACAGGAGGAAGGTCCTCGCCACGAACACCAGCACGTCACTGCTGGGGAAGTTATCCAGGAAGTTCTGCAACCCGGGAGACAGATTCATGTCTGCACTTCACACGGCTTATTAACTTCATGATCTTCCATCAGCAGGACTTACGGGCTCGATGCACTCTTTAGACAGCGGCGGGGATGGGAACGCAGCGAAGATCAGCACCCCCACATACAGGTACGTCAGGCCCACCAGCAGGTACGCCAGGGACAGGTCCCGCACCTGACGGCACACACACATCACAGCAGCATTATACTACAGTCAACTAGATATACTATGATGATAATGATAATAATGATAAAACACCGGGCCTGAAAGCGAGGCTGGGAGAGACAGAGATCTCTTCTGTACTGTTGTTTAATGTGTTTGTGGATTATTCTGCTGACGAACACTAAAAAAATATCTTTACCACAAAACTAAGTAGCCAAAAAACTCCAGACAACATGATCTGGGGAAAATGATAAGTGATCTATAAGTGTGGATCTACAGTGAATGCCATTGTATCCCGCTTTCATACCGCTCTGAATAAAGTCTATATGATAATCAGTGTGTGTGTAAATGAAACATCTTCTCTCTGAAACACACTTTATGCTTCTTCAGTTAAATCACAGCCTTTGATTTGATAAGATATAGTCGCGATTTCAAATTTATTCTAATTCATTGTTCAGGCCAATCTGATTATTTTAATGTTAGATGTGATTGAATCTTCAGCTCGTCTGCAGTTCCTTTATGAACCCCGGTTTAGGAAACCCCGGTTTAGAGAATCTCAACGGCCTAAAAATGGGATAAAACTTCTTTATGCAATATATATATATATATAAATAACCCATTTTTGTGGTGAAATGTTATCTGGGTATTCTTGAAAAGGTTTTGTGAGACTCACTCCAATATAACAAAGAGAAAAGAAATCTTCATGTTGCCATAATAAACATTTCCTGTGTTTGCTCAGTGACTAGACAACGAGAAATGAAGAGTCATGACCAAACTACACAAATGTCCGGGAATCATTACATAGACAGAAAACTGTCTGACAGTGAGGATATTCCTGTTCTCTCCACCACAATGACTCGACTCCTATTTCCCCTTTTCACACACTGCACACGTATGATGTGTAATATGAATGTGCTGAGCTGGTGATCACGCGGCGATGACGACAGGCGGAGAACACTCACGTTGTTTTCTTGATGTCGGTTGCTCTTCATAAGTGTGATGACGCAGTTGTGGATGAAAAATGCTAATGTGAGAACTCCACTCAGCTGAACAAACAGTGATCTGAACTCTAAATCAAGCCGGAGACAACAGAGACAGCCACACATTTCACAGAAACCATCAGTGCGTGCTTATTCAGGTCACTCTCACACGACTCCAGTCAGGCTTCACTCGCTGCGGAGGACATCATGGAAAACAAAGGATAACCGCTTCGATCTTTGGACGCCTGATTTTGCACTTGAATTGGACATTTAATGTCACGCAAATCGTCCGGCAATAAAGAAAGTGACAGTGATTTACAGGGATTGCTGTGTGAAAGGGGCTATTGGTTGTGTTTTACACAGCAAATGGCGTGAAAGTTGAATTAGCTTTCTGAAACGTTTCCCGCTTCAACTATGAAGCAGGAACTATAATGGCTCGATGCTTGGCTCTGTACAGTTCACTGCAGCGGGTAACAGAGTCGTGTGAAAGAGGACATGAATAAAGAAAACATAGATATGCCTTCAAAATTATTCTTTCTCAAGAAGATTGGAGGAAAAGAAAAAAAGATTGCGTTACCTGGCACAAAAAACATTGAAGAATGGAGCCAGTGGAACTCCAGGTGAAAGCCCAGCCGGATAGCTTTATACGTGACCAGAAAGATGAGATAGACCACCGATGCAGTGCCTGTGGAAATCAACGTCACTGCTGAAAACACAAGCTGCGGTTCACATCCGTCACGAAACACCACTGGCCAGATTACTCCACTTCAATAGAACCGTTCCCGTGATGATGATGACCTGTTAGGTGTAATCTTCTTGACCAATGTAATCTTCTTGACCGATGCAACTGACCCACTTCAACATTAGACCTCTCCAAGTATTATCACATCACATCTCTTGCACGAACTCACCATCCCAGATCAGATCAAGTCCAAAATACATGAATAAACCAGTACCCCCAACATCCAGTCTATACTAATGCACACATGACAGAGTAATATAGCTAAACTTATTACACACTCCACTCCTAGTGCATCTGCCTCGATACCTAAATGTCCTTCTCATGCAACATTAGCTCTAGCTGGGCAAAGAGAGGTCATACCTAGGAAAGTGAACCTGGCGAAGAAGGATGCGGAGCGGAAGTTGAGCAGCGGCAGCAGCAGAACGATGAGGTACAGCGGGATGGTGTTGGTTTTACTCCACCAGAGGTCGAACACGTGACCGGTGCCGTTCTCACTGGCGTAGCTCAGGGGACAGCTGCTGTTCTGGTGAGGGTCCACATCTGGATACGGGCATATCACTAGTGCAAGAGTCCAAAGAGAAACACTCAATCATTCATTAAAATGAGACGGTATGACACTTTGAATGCCAAGCACACGAGATGCAGATTCAAATGAGCGTCTCGAATCATCCCAATATTGGACCAATGTTTAAAAAACCTATATATGTTTCAGGCAAATCAGCTCTAGTAGATATAAGTAGATCTTAAAAAAAAAAAAAAATTCCAGGAGATAATCATGGAGATCTTCATGATCACATTTGTTATAGTGTCACAAAAATGGTTTGGAATATCAAAAATATAGTTCATAATGTTTGTGAGGTCATGTCTGAAAATTAACCGGTGCAAAGAACGGTCTCAATCTGTGAGAGGATTGTCCAAAACCTTCTCTAGGCAATAAGGCCGACGGACTCATGTTTCATGCATAACTTCCCAACCACTAGATGGTGCCGTCTCAAAATTACACCAGTATTTCAGGGCATCGTCCCAATGACACTTACCACGTTTTGTTCAGATAAAATACAGCTTTTTGCATGAAAAAGAAAAAAAATCAAACCATTAAACCCTGGGTATTATTAGACTCTGTATGGATCCAGGAATCCAAAGAGACCAGGCTCACGACTTCAAACCAGTTACTGCTACCATCAATCAATCAATCGAAAAATGTGTTCCAGGAAGACATGGCCTCACGGCCCATAGTTCCACAAAGTCACAATAGCATGATATATACACACACACAATGCCAATCTCCATGCAATGCACCGACTCACAGACCTGTGACACACCAACACAAACATCACCAGCAAGTGTGAGATCACCCAAACATTTCTCACGCAGATCCATGTACAAAGAACAATCATATAAGAAAAGCTTCTCGTCTTCAATCACAGAGGTATTAGTTAGATTACAATAATCACAGATTCTCTCGGTCATTGGTATATTACTCATCTGCGGTTTCTACAGCTAAACAGTGTCTGAGCCTCTGACCGGAGATCGTGCGGATGCTGCTCTCCTGTACCAACAACCACTCGCACAGGGAATATATGTTCAACTGCTTATTTACTACAGCTGGCGTGTGCCGTGCATGTTGTGGTTTCTCTCAACCATTGAGTCAGAATAGATGTGAATGTTCTTATATCAGCAACACTTTGAGCACTAGAGAAACCATAGAAGTGCAACAGATCTCGAATGCAGGAACCCATGTTTATCTACACACTTCATCAAACGGATAAAGCTTATTATAACATGTTCTTGGATAACGATAATTAGACATGGACACTACTTTTATACAATACATGATACATCTTTTCATATAGGTAGTGGACAATGCAAATCTACCCAGATCTGCTACTAGCACTAAAATCACTGCTACTAATAATAATAATAATGATAATGATAATGCATCACTATGACGACTCACCTCTATCTGTTCCATTTGTGCCGAAAGTATCTGATGAGCTGACATTGTGAACATAGTCTGTGGATGCAAAATACACACGCAGTTTTACAGATGTTCCTAGAAAACATCAACATCCCATCTAATGGACAGCAGAAAGCACGAGGAATGCTGGGAAAACTATCACTTACTGTAGATGAATCTCCCAGTATTGAACAGGAAGTTGGACATGAGAACCCAGTAGACCACCATTGCACCAACCAGTGACACCAGTGAGAAGACGAGGCTCGACCATTTTCCAAATGCCCCAAAGTAATATTTACACACATCAGGAAACTCCCAGTCTGAGGTGTCCACATACGCTGCAAACACACATTACACACACCTCATGTTATCCCCGTAAACCCGACATGTGCAGTCGGTCAGGGAAATACCATTGCTTGAAATGGAGCATTAGGCCTAGAAAAATCATGTTTGTTGTGGAGTATAATATTTGAAACGGCGTTTATGGCTCATATAGTATGATGATATCGTGAGATGCAAACTCAAAAAGTGAGCAAAAATATGCAATTTGGATCAGATGCTGATATTTATATGGCTAAAAAAATGTATGCAATTCTGATAGCTTGGAATCATCCATATCTTTAGAATAGCAGACTACCGACATAAAACACATATAAATATCAGTTGTCACACTCAATCTGCCAAAAATGTCTTTGTAAGATGATATTTAAATGCTTTCTTTATTTAGTGTTATGGTCAAAGCTCTGTAGTCTTACAACATAATGCAATGACTGAGAGATGAACAAATAAACATTCCTCAAAAGCCTGATGTAAAATGACAAATTATGTACGGATAATCAGGGTTGCCAGGTTAGCATAACAAACCCAGTGCAATCGCTATTCATAACCCACCCGATCAAGGCCAAACCTGCCAGTCACAATCCAGCTGAGCTTTGCAAACTTCTGATAATGTTGATCATTTAGAGGCCCTATATATATATATGATAAAGTAGGCTTTAAAGGGTTAAACATCTGCTAAACGGAGTTCTGTTTTTTTTTCATTTTGATGATTATGGCTTACAGATTATGAAAACCCCAAATTCAAAACTACAATATTGTGAAAAGGTTTTCATAAGCTGTAAGCCATAATCATCAAAATTATAACAAATAAAGGCTTGAAATATCTCACTTTGCATGTAATGAGTCTATATAATATATTAGTTTCACCTTTTAAATTTAATTAATTAAATAAATCAACTTTTGCACCATATTCTCATGTTTCCAGTTTCACCTGTACATGATAAAGTAGGCTTTAAAGGGTTACACATCTGCTAAACCTGTGCCCAATAATGGAAATACTGTAAAGGGATAGTTCACTTAAAAATGAAAATTCTGTCATCAATTACTCTCCCTCATGTCGTTCCAAACCCGTAAGACTTTCCTTCATCTTCGAAACACAAATGAAGATCTATGAGGAAATCTGAGAGCTGTCTGTCCCTCCATTGACAGTTACGCAACTACCAGTTGCTGCTTCAGACCGTAAGAGATCAGAAGACTAATGATCAGTTGAGCAGAGAATTGAGCCGTTTAGTCCAAAATTTCTGATTGCTTTATATGATGAACAGAGGGAATTTAGGCTTTTATTCACTTATAAACATTGATCAGCTCACACATGAGATGTGGTAAACGGAAGATCAATGTTTCCTTGACGTGCGAGATACAATGAGGCTTGTGTTTGTTTGCTGATAAATGTTTATATGTGAATAAAAGCCTAAATTCAATCTGGTCATCATAAAAAGCGATTGTGTCTCTTCAGAAAACTCGTACCAAATCACTCAATTCATAAGGATTCGTTTTACGATCTCTTTATGAACTTTTTGAAGCGTCAAAGTGGTAGTCGCGCAGCTGTCAATGGAGGGCCAGAATCTCTCAGATTTCATTAAAGAGACGTTCAGAAGATGAACGAACGGTTTGGAACGACATGAGGGTGAGAAATCAATGACAGAATTTTTTATTTTGGGAGGACTAACCCTTTCACATCCTCTTCATTTTCTCCATAAATAACTTTTTTTAGTAACAATGTAGGAACATATCAAGACCTGAATCTAGCAGGAACTCCTAATGTCTTCATAAACACACAAACAAACTCCTAGTAAAGCACTACAATTCATATCCGTAAGCAGGGCCAGTTCAAATGCGCTCTATTAAACTATTCATCAGGATTTGAACCTGGTTTCCCTTTTAATATCACACATTATGAACCTAGATTATCCTGTTTTCTGTCACATGAAGGACCAGAACTGTCACTGGGGTCCCCTAAAAGATTAGGGTCATAATGCTTCTCATTGCACATTAATATGAGAATGATCAAATCATATTATTAACTTCATGATATGTTAACCTATATTCAATGAAATTCACCTTTAGCGCTTTTCACAATACATATTGCATCTACATTACAATATAGAGTGATCTGTTCTCAGAGGTAACTGTCCAAGTTATGCATTTCAGAAATGTACGTACGTATACAAATCACACGGTTTACATTAATACATTATTAGCTAACTATGTATTAATGAAGTAATGAATACATGCGTGTTAAAAAATGATTAGGATATATATTAAAAAATGTAGCATTGGTGCACATATCTTTCATAACATGAGCCTTGTGTATTGCGTGTGTATTGCGTGTGAAAGAATGTCTGTTTATTTGAGGTAAGTCATGAGGTTGGCTTACGTATGGACTTGGTGGACTTTAACACTCTGTAGCAGCAGTAAAGCGTCAGCAGGCCCATGAGAACAATGATGATGATGCCCAGAGTGAAGCCCGCCTACAAGACACACACTTATTCATCTCCACAATAACCTGCAGCGAGTAAAGGAAATACACACACACACAACTTACCTGTTTTATTCCCCATGGTATACTTAATATAGATGTTCCCATCATAGTGTTCCATATGGCAAAGCTGCACACACACACACACACACACACACACACACACACACACACACACACACACTATAAGTATTAATAACTGCTTGTACATCTGTAGAAATGTCACCTTTAAACCCTTTATGAAAAACACCAAAACTGAACGTCTGCAGACACAACTACTGTTTAAAGGCCATGAATCTTTACCAAGGCAAGTATTGCTGAGATTTCTGATTGGCTGTCTTTTGCTAATCAACTCGACATAACATTCTGTCTGCGTTTGGCACTTCATAACTTCATAACTGTGTGTGAAAAGCCTTTCTGAGATTGGTCTTACATGGTGACAATGCTGGGGTTTCTGGCAGCGCCGTCGCCTCCCTGCACTTTGAACGCTGTCCCCAGTGGACTGTAGATATAGAGGTCCTCAAGAGAAGGGATCACATGGTCCGGCGGTGCCTGGGGAAGATAAGGTGCATAAACATTACCTCCCAGTACAGGACTAGATCACAAACTGTGTCCACACGACTGATGCGCTGTCCAGAGAGAGAGATTCACGCTTGAAGACCGTGCTAATGCGTCCTCCACAAACCAAACCAGGGAAATCAAAGCCACTGGATAATGTAATTACACAGATTCAAAACCGCATATAAATCAGTGGAATAAGGCAGAGATGACGTAGCCCTCAAACACAGGCTAACTGACACTCAATTATCATGAGCAACTCAATCCTCTGTTCTAGACAGTGCAAGCTTAAAACTGAAATCTGTCATCGTTTGCTCTCTCATGTCGATCCAAACCTGTATTATATGCTGTATAAAATAAAATAAATGACATGAGTGCAAGTTCACATTTTGGGTTAAACTATCCCTTTAAACCACTGTAAACCTGTATTGGAAACGGGTAGAATGAATGTTATGAAGGAATAAAATACATAAATATATTAGTTACAATTGTGTTGAATATTTATCCTAAATTCTCTTTTCATTTGTATTTTAAGGTCTGATTGAACCCACAAGCTTTCATTTCACACACAGGAAGACTATTGTGCTGGTGTGTGTATTTGACAAAAGTTGTTTTAATTTATACTACAGGGCCGTTGAATGCTTGAATCTGATTGGTTGACGAACGTTCTGAGGTGTGCAATTATTTTCAGGGAACCGCACGGCTAAAGTAGTTCCGGCAGGTCTTGACCGCATTACAGCTCCATATCACTGCGCGTGGTCAACTGTAATAACGGACAATAAGATACAATTCATAACAAGAAAAACCGCAGCCCCATGCGCTCGATCTGCAATTCTCAATGTCTAACTTCACAATCAATGGAAATATGCAGTTTAATTTTAATAAATAAAGTATACAGTCCTATAGCCTACATAATCAATAGAAAATTAAACTGAATATTTAAATAAATTGATAGTCCTGTTGCACGGGTTTTCGTAATTATTGAAGATAATATAACAAATAAATAAAATTGATAGGCCTATAGCCTACTTGTTAAAAGGGCTTTGTGTTTCATTTATTAGTCTAGTCTACTGTCACTATAGAAAAAAAGAATGAACGAATTAATTAAAACGAATTGAATTAATAAATAAATAATAATATTGACGCACATGCTTCTCTCTAAGGCCGGTTATGAATGTAATTTGATACTTATGCACGCGTGTTCAGCGCGTTCAGTCTGTGTTCACAGTGGTGTTTAAAATCTGCTGCGTTCACAGTCAGAGAGTGTGTCAGTCGTGAAGTGTGTGTCCAGCATTACTCTGCTATCAGCGGCTCAAACCTCCGCTAACTCTACAATGACGTTTTGGAATTAGCAACGGAGCATGGGTTTAGATGCGCAAGGAATTAGTCCTACATACAAGAGCGTTTTAATGACAAAAACTTTACAAACGTCTTGAAATACATCATCTGAACAATAGTTCGGGGTGTGGTAACTGTAGTACAAGCGGAATAATTGACGACAGGCCGTTGAATTATTATAAAAATAACGACACTTACATATTCTTCATTCTAAAACCGCAGTCGTAGCCGTTGTGTGAATGTGTGCGGGTCGAACCCAGTGATCACAGGACCAGTCCATGCGAGGGGAGCGGATGCCCTGCGTGGGGCAGTTCTGTAATGTGGATGTGTTGTGTTGGCCAACAGGAAGATGTGCTTCTCACATCACTACACTACTGACAATAGACAATGCACCTTTTTGCCCACAACAAAAAGTTTTGCAGAAAGCACTGCTAAACAGTGGCGCACACACTACTTCTGACGGCACAAGTTGTGCAAGTTGTTCATTAGGCACAAGTAGAGACTATGTTCGTTCGGCCGGAAGCTAGTCATTATACTTTATTACATGGCTTGGTTAAATTCTAATGTAGAATGCGGTCTGTTATTTCTTGATAAGTATAACACACCGTTGCCATGGACAAAACAATGTATGTATAACAAAACAGAGCGTTGCCATGGACACGGTGTTCTTTAACGGAAGCAATACAGTCATTTTTAAATCAATAAACTCTTTTTAAATCAATATTTTGTGTGAAATGATTGATTTATTTGGTAGGTAGCCATGTAATAAGCGGGATAATGTATAGCGATGCGGTTGTTATAGCGAACACAACCCTTCAGGCTCTGCTTCGCGTCGGGTCACGATCAGCCCGTCAGTGTTGTATTCGCTATAACCGCCTCGCTATACATTATCCCTTACTTGTAACGTGGTAAATATGGGTATTTTTTCTTACACAAACGCATAGCTTCACTTCAGAAGGCCTTTATTAACCCCTCAGAACCTGTGGAGCAGTTTAATCATGGATAGACACACTTTTATCATGGATAGATGCACTTTTATGATGGATAGATGCACTTTTATGATGGATAGATGCACTTTTATGATGGATAGATGCACTTTTATCATGGATAGATGCACTTTTATCATGGATAGACGCACTTTTATGATGGATAGATGCACTTTTATGATGGATAGACGCACTTTTATGATGGATAGATGCACTTATCATGGATAGATGCACTTTTATGATGGATAGATGCACTTTTATGATGGATAGATGCACTTATCATGGATAGATGCACTTTTATCATGGATAGATGCACTTTTATCATGGGTAGATGCACTTTTATCATGGATAGATGCACTTTTATCATGGATAGATGCACTTTTATGATGGATAGACGCACTTTTATGATGGATAGACGCACTTATCATGGATAGACGCACTTTTATGATGGATAGATGCACTTTTATGATGGATAGATGCACTTTTATGATGGATAGATGCACTTTTATCATGGATAGACGCACTTTTATGATGGATAGATGCACTTTTATCATGGATAGATGCACTTTAATCATGGATAGATGCACTTTTATCATGGATAGATGCACTTTTATCATGGATAGATGCACTTTTATCATGGATAGATGCACTTTTATGATGGATAGACGCACTTTTATGATGGATAGACGCACTTTTATGATGGATAGACGCACTTTTATCATGGATAGACGCACTTTTATCATGGATAGATGCACTTTTATGATGGATAGATGCACTTTTATGATGGATAGATGCACTTTTATGATGGATAGATGCACTTTTATGATGGATAGATGCACTTTTATGATGGATAGATGCACTTTTATGATGGATAGATGCACTTTTATCATGGATAGACGCACTTTTATGATGGATAGATGCACTTTTATCATGGATAGATGCACTTTTATCATGGATAGACGCACTTTTATCATGGATAGATGCACTTTTATCATGGATAGACGCACTTTTATCATGGATAGACACACTTATCATGGATAGACGCACTTTTATGATGGATAGATGCACTTTTATGATGGATAGATGCACTTTTATGATGGATAGATGCACTTTTATCATGGATAGATGCACTTTTATGATGGATAGATGCACTTTTATGATGGATAGATGCACTTTTATGATGGATAGATGCACTTTTATGATGGATAGATGCACTTTTATCATGGATAGACGCACTTTTATGATGGATAGATGCACTTTTATCATGGATAGATGCACTTTTATCATGGATAGACGCACTTTTATCATGGATAGACGCACTTTTATCATGGATAGATGCACTTTTATGATGGATAGACGCACTTTTATGATGGATAGACGCACTTATCATGGATAGACGCACTTTTATGATGGATAGATGCACTTTTATGATGGATAGATGCACTTTTATGATGGATAGATGCACTTTTATCATGGATAGACGCACTTTTATCATGGATAGATGCACTTTTATGATGGATAGATGCACTTTTATGATGGATAGATGCACTTTTATGATGGATAGATGCACTTTTATGATGGATAGATGCACTTTTATCATGGATAGACGCACTTTTATGATGGATAGATGCACTTTTATCATGGATAGATGCACTTTTATCATGGATAGACGCACTTTTATCATGGATAGATGCACTTTTATGATGGATAGACGCACTTTTATGATGGATAGACGCACTTATCATGGATAGACGCACTTTTATGATGGATAGATGCACTTTTATGATGGATAGATGCACTTTTATCATGGATAGATGCACTTTTATCATGGATAGACGCACTTTTATGATGGATAGATGCACTTTTATCATGGATAGATGCACTTTAATCATGGATAGATGCACTTTTATCATGGATAGATGCACTTTTATCATGGATAGATGCACTTTTATGATGGATAGACGCACTTTTATCATGGATAGACGCACTTTTATCATGGATAGATGCACTTTTATGATGGATAGATGCACTTTTATGATGGATAGATGCACTTTTATGATGGATAGATGCACTTTTATGATGGATAGATGCACTTTTATGATGGATAGATGCACTTTTATCATGGATAGACGCACTTTTATGATGGATAGATGCACTTTTATCATGGATAGATGCACTTTTATCATGGATAGACGCACTTTTATCATGGATAGATGCACTTTTATGATGGATAGACGCACTTTTATGATGCACTGACGCACTTTTATCATGGATAGATGCACTTTTATGATGGATAGACGCACTTTTATCATGGATAGATGCACTTTTATCATGGATAGATGCACTTTTATCGTGGATAGATGCACTTTTATCATGATAGACGCACTTTTATCATGGATAGACGCACTTTTATCATGGATAGATGCACTTTAATCATGGATAGATGCACTTTAATCATGGATAGATGCACTTATCGTGGATAGATGCACTTTTATCATGGATAGATGCACTTTTATCATGGATAGACGCACTTTTATCATGGATAGATGCACTTTAATCATGGATAGATGCACTTTAATCATGGATAGATGCACTTTTATCATGGATAGATGCACTTTTATCATGGATAGACGCACTTTTATCATGGATAGACGCACTTTTATCATGGATAGATGCACTTTAATTAATCATGGATAGATGCACTTTTATCATGGATAGATGCACTTTTATCATGGATAGATGCACTTTAATCATGGAT